>NC_063347.1:18088787-18136753 GCF_021869965.1 Rhincodon typus
TCTGAGGAATGGGAGGGGGAGTTGAAATGGTTCGCGACTGGGAGGTGCAGTTGTTTATTGCGAACCGAGCGTAGGTGTTCTGCAAAGCGGTCCCCGAGTCTCCGCTTGGTTTCCCCGATGTAGAGGAAGCCACACCGGGAACAGCGGATACAGTATACCACATTGGCAGATGTGCAGGTGAACATCTGCTTGATGTGGAAAGTCTTCTTGGGGCCTGGGATGGGGGTGAGGGGGGAGGTGTAGGGGCAGGTGTAGCACTTCCTGCGGTTGCAGGGCAAAGTGCTGAGTGTGATGGGGCTGGAGGGGAGTGTGGAGCAGACAAGGGAATCAGAGTGGTCCCTCCGGAAAGCAGATGAGGGTGGGGAGGGAAAAATGTCTTTGGTGGTGGGGTCGGATTGCAGATGGCAGAAGTGTCGGAGGATGATGCGTTGGATCCAGAGGTTGGTGGGATGGTGCGTGAGGACAAGGGGAATTCTGTGTTGGTTGTTATTGCGGGGAGGGGGTGTGAAGGATGAGTTGCAGGAGACACGGTCGAGGGCGTTCTCGACCACTGAGTGTGGGGAAGTTGCGGTCCTTGAGAAACGAGGACATCTGAGATGTCCGGGAGTGGAATGCCTTATCCTGGTAGCGGATGCGGTGGAGGCGAAGGAATTGGGAATAGGGGATGGCATTTTTGCAGGAAGGTGGGTGGGAGGAGGTGTATTCTAGGTAGCTGTGGGAGTCGGTGGGCTTGAAATGGATATCAGTTTCCAGGTGGTTGCCAGAGATGGAAACAGAGGTCCAGGAAGGAGAGAGAGGCATCAGAGATGGTCCAGGTGAACTTAAGGTTGGGGTGGAAGGTGTTGGTGAAGTGGATGAACTGTTCGAGCTCCTCGTGAGAGCACGAGGCGGCGCTGATACAGTCATCGATGTAACGGAGGAAGAGGTGGGGTTTAGGGCCAGTGTAGCTACAGAAGAGGGATTATTCCACGTAACCTACCAAGAGGCAGGCATAGCTTGGGCCCATGCGAGTACCCATGGCCACCCCCTTTGTCTGTAGGAAGTGGGAGGAATTGAAAGAGAAGTTGTTGAGGGTGAGGACGAGTTCGGGTGTCAGTGGAGGGGGACTGGTCAGGCCAGCGGAATAGGAAGAAGCGGAGGGCCTTTAGGCCATCTGCATAGGGAGTGCAGGTCTATAGGCACTGGATGTCCATAGTAAAGATGAGGTGTTGGGGACCAGGGAATTGGAAATTTTGGAGGAGGTGGAGGGTGTGATTGGTGTCACGGACGTAGGTAGGGAGTTCCTGGACCAAGGGGGAGAAAATGGAGTCGAGATGGGTGGAAATAAGTTTGGTGGGGCAGGAGCAGGCGGAGACATTGGGTCGACCAGGGCAGCAGATTTGTGGATTTTGAGAAGGAGATAGAAGCGGGTGGTGTGGGGTTGGGGAACGATGAGGTTGGAGGCTGTGGGTGGGAGGTCACCTGAGGTGATGAGGTTGTGGATGGATTGGAAGATGATGGTTTGGTGGTCAGGGGTGGGGTCATGATCGAGGGGGCAGTAAGAGGAGGTGTTGGAGAGTTGGCACCTGGCCTTGGCGATGTAGAGGTCAGTGCCCCATACTACAACTGCGCCTCCCTTGTCTGCAGGTTTTATAATGAGGTTGGGGTCGGAGTGGAGGGCTGCATGTTCTATGGGGGAGAGGTTGGAGTGGGTGAGAGGGGTGGAGAGGTTGAGGCGATTGATGTCACGACGGCAGTTGGAGCTGAAGAGGTCGAGGGAGGGTAGGAAGCCTTGGGGTGGTGTCCAGGAGGAGGGGGTGTGTTGGAGGTGGGAGAAGGAGTCAGTCGGGGGAGGGGTAGGCTCACGGTTGAAGAAGTAAGCGCGGAGGCGGCGGAAAAACTGTTCAACGTCCAAGCGTGAGCGGTATACTGTCTCTGGACCTTTGTTATCGCATTTTAGAAGGCTACCCACTTTCCAGCCATCACTTTACCTGTGAATATCCACTCCCAGCCAACTTTTGAAAGTTCTTGCCAAATACCATCAAAATTGGCCTGCCTTCAATTTAGGACTTTAACTTTTAGATCAGCTCTATCCTTTTCCGTAACTAATAGAATTATGATCACTGGTCACAAAGTGCTTCCTCATTGACACCTCGTTCACTTGCCCTGCCTTACCAGAAGGTTGAGTTTTGCTCCTTCTGTACTAGGTACATCCACATACAGAATAAGAAAATTTTCTTGTACACACTGAAAAAATTTCTCTCCATCCAAGCCCTAAGCACTGTGACAGTCCCAGTCATGTTTGGGAAGTTAAAATCCCTTATCACTATAATCTTATTATTTTTGCAGATAACTGAGTTCTCCATACAAATATACTTCTCAATTTTCTGTTGACTATTGGAGGGTCAACAGTACAGTCCCAAGAAGGTGATCATCCTATCTTATTTCTCAGTTCTACCCAAATTATGTCCAGTGACATTCTCCCTAAGTATAGCCATAATGTTATCCCTAACCAAAAGCACCACTTCTGTTCCCTCCTGTAGCATCTGTACCCTGGAACATTAAGCTGCCAGTACTGTCCATTCCCTGAGCCATTTTTCTGTAATAGCTATGATATCTCAGACTCGAGTTTCCAACCACGCCCCGAGTTAATCTGCCTTATCTGTCAGGCCCTTTGGATTGAAATAAGTGCAGTTTAATTTATCAGTCCTGCTTTGTTGCTGCCTGCCTTGACTGCTTGATTTGCTGCTTTTCTCAACAGCACCAGCCTCCGACTGATCTATTTTCTCGCTATCTCGTTCACAATGCATTCATCTGCTCTATGCCCCTATTCCCACTCTCACTAGCATGTGACACCAGGAGTAATCTGATATAACTACTCTCTGACCTAATTTTTAACCTCTTGCCTGATTTCCTATATTCTCTTCTCAGAACCTCGTTCTTTTTCTCTTCCTATGTTGTTCCTATATCAACATGTACCACAACCTCCTGCTGGTCACTCTCCCCATTGGAAATATTCTGCACCCTCTCTGAGATATCCTTGACCCTGGCACCAGGAATGCAACACACCATTCTGATGTCTTGCTGTCGGCAGCAGAAATATCTGACGAGAGTTCCCTGTCACAATCAATTGCTTAGAACCTGACATACCCCTCATTATAGTCCAGCTAGTCTCACCACCAGAAATCTGGCTGTCAGTGCTACATTCCCCTGAGAGGCCATCACCCCCTACAGTTTCAAACGGTACACTTGGTTTGATTCATTGTTGTTACATATACCTAAGTACAGTGAAAAGCTTTGTTTGCATACAGTATAGGCAGATTATAACATATGCGATGGGGATAGCCACAGGACACTCCTGCACTACCTGCCTACCTCTCCTAGAGGTATCCCATCTACCTGACTCTGTCTGTGGATTCTCTACCTTCCTGAAGCTGCCATCCATTATGCCTTTTGGCTCCTGTATATTCCTCATTGCCTTGAACTGCCACTGGTCTATGCGATCCCTTAGGATTCGCAACCAAACACGCTTCCTGCAAACATAATCATCAGGAACATTAGGAGAACTTCACTCTCCCACATCTGACAGGAAGAGCAGATTACTACTACAGGCCATCTATCCACCTTAACAATATACAGACCCAGAAAATAGCACAGTCTTTCTGTTCTAAAAACACTGCTCTCGGATACCTTAGTACCTGTTTTACATATTAAAAGCAAGTTCAATCAAGAGACAGATTTCAGTAAAAAATACAAAGTAAAAAAAAAAAACCACCCTACTCACTACTGTAGATTTACCAAAAAAAAGATAGATTTATGTTTTTAAGCTGATTCCCAGCTGACAGTAGTTCTGATAACTAAGTCTCCGTAAGGTGAGCTGTAAAATTTTGGTTGTGTTTTTTTTTCTTGGAGCCAACTATGATGTCTAGAGCTGCTTGTAACTTCAGAGCCATGCAGCTGTGAAGGTTCGCTGCTCACTTGTTTTTTTTCCTGAGCTCCAGACTGGTTCTCGGAACAACCTCCCACATGGTCTACCTCTCTACCTCTTTTGTTTCTCCCCCCCCCTCCTTGTTTTAAAGTATTGTTGTTTTGATCTTTTGTTTTAAAGATCCAAATCAAAGCCACGGTTAATTAAACAGTAATTGCTGCTCCAAGAAATTGAGAAAATCAGCTCCAGCACTGAAAAAGATAACCTCAAAAAAAGGAGCAACTTTTCAACCATGACTTTTTTCTTGTCCACCATGCAGTAAAGAATTCCACGGGTGATGACTTGAACCATGAAGATTTTTGACCTGCAGCTGCGCTCTCCTTCCTAGACCCTAACAGATTCTCTTTTCAACTGATCAGTCTAATGCTCTACACTCTTCTCTATTACATTGTGAATCACATTGCCTTGTATCCTTGAGATACTGCTTTTTCATCTTGGAACTAAATGGACGGTTTACATCGCATGTACTTGCGATCTGGCAGGCCGACTTCACACTCCCTCGCACGCGCTCCTGCGCGCTCTCGCTGTCTCTCCATTTTATACTACCTGTCAATTCAGTCCCAAAACACAATTTTATCCAAACAAATAACAATATTTTTTAAAAATGCTCCTTGCTTACTGTTGAACTAGAAATTACAGTGGAGGATTAGGCAATCGGCTCATGCTGACACTTGGGATTCACTTGTGCCTCTGCTGCCACGTTTAACTCTGTGAACATTAGCCCTCTATACCAGCCTCTGAACAGGCTTATTTTGCTTATTACATCTGTTTTGTTATTTGCCTTATCCACTGTCTGGTAGTGCCTTCCACATTATCGCTGTTCTCTGATAATCTTCCTGACTATTTTAACCTGATTTGCCTCTAGCTTTGTTCTTACCAATAAGTAAAAATGTTCTCTATCTACTCGAATGAAACCTTTTTGTAATTTTTAAATACCTTTTTTAGAGGCCTGTCAGCAGAAGAGAGACTCCGCTTGTTCATCCATTTTTGGCATTATCCTTTTAAATCATCTTTGTGCCTTCTCCATGCCCTTTTTATAATGTGACAAACCAAGCAATATGAAGTGCAGGTATGGTGTCTTGAATCTGGTTTTCTGAAAACCAACAAAGTTTGATAAGTGAACTTCTACTTATAAATTCATGCATGGCAACTCTTTAAAAAATGGATGTGTAAAATAACTTGTTCCCCCATTTGTTGCACCAGGCTCGTTACTCAGTTGCCCAAAGCGACTTAGCCCGAACTGCTTGACCAGAAGCCTGGCAAGATGTGAACTCTGGCACATTCTCTGTCTTGAAGTTTCTGTCTAACCAGGTTTGGAAACAAGTTTGCACATTGCCTGTAATAAAATGGGCAAGTGTTAAGGCATAATAGGTTATGAAGAACAAAACGTGGTTGTGATTACTGAGATATGGAGACAGAAAAATCATGACTGGGAATGATTATAGACTATTTATGAAAAGAAAAAAGGGAACGGAAAGAGGAGTTGGTGTTTTCAGTATTTGCCACTCATAATAAAATGTAACTTGAATTCTATTACTCTCATACCTGCATTAAACTGAAATGCCTAGTTAATTGTTTGGCGATTCATTTGCTAATTGTCTGCCCATTCTGCATGTTTGCCATGTCTTGTAATTTTTAATGGAATTCAGTATTGACTAACTCGCCCACTTCCAAAAATTTGTCATTTATAAATTTTAGCAACAGTTTTTGGTTCCAATTCTAAGTTGTGAATATAAGTTGTGAGCAGCTGCAGTTCCTGCGTTGATCAATGTGGGACACCAGTTTCCACCTTTTACTATCCTGAAGTTACCCTTTGCCTTTTTTTGCTTTGCTTTGGCTTTCAACAAGCTATTCATCCATTTTGCTGGCTGTGACCTTTATTCATTAGTTTAATACATGACATCTTAGAGAAGGTCTTTTCATCTTGAATGTAATCCACCTGGAGTAGGGTTTTCATCCACTTCAGTCTTTTTAGTCTAAATTAGACTACCATTTCTAATCTCAATTTCTGATGATGTGACTACTCAGTCTCAATAGAAATCTCAATATTTCTCCCATTTCACTATTATGATATATTTTTTAATCCTATCCATCCTAATGTCAGAGCATCTACATTTTATTTTTTTGTTGTGTAGTTGCAAATTACATTGTAGTTTTGTTTTATGTTCACAATACTTTAATTTCACTTTCCCTTTTTACCTCCTTAGTTTTATTTTGACTTTTTTGATAACTTCTTCTTCAGCTTCCTGTTGTCAGGGTACTTGATGTAAGACTCTTTATCCTTGATTTTTCTTTTACATTTTCACAAAGGTAGTGGGAGATGCAGAAAATCTTTGACAAATGATATGAAACCAAGCTACTTGTGAAAATGAGGAACTGAAGGAAATTGCTATCAGAAGTAGTGCTTGGAAAAATTAATGGGATCGAAGACTAAAATCTGTTGCACCAGATGAGTTAGTGGGTGGTTATAGTCGTTGTTATCTTTCAAAATTCTACAGATCTTGTAAAGATTTCTGAATGGAAAGTAGCAAGTGTAACTGTACTGTTTGGGGAGGGAGGGAGATAGGAAATGGAAAACTGCAGACTTGTTAGTTTGCCATCAGAAGTAGGAGAGTTATTGAGTTTATAATAAATTCTAATAACTCAACACCAGAAAAAAATTGGACAGAGTCAACTTGGAATTAAAATTAACTTTTTAAAGTTAACTTTGAGGATCTTATTACAGCATAGATGAAGGAGAATCAGTGGGTGTGATCTCTTTTTGAATTCCAGAATGCTTTTGATAAGCTATTGCATGGGAGCTTAATAAAAATAATAGAAACCCTCCAGTGTGGAAGAAGGCCATTCAGACCATTGAAACCACACTGACCCTCCAAAGAGCATTCCACCCCCTACCTATCCCTGTAACCCTGCATTTACCCCGGCTAACCCATCCAGCCTGAACATGCCTGGACACTATGGACAACTTAACATGCCAATCCATTTAACCTGTACATCTTTGGACTGTGGGAGGAAACCCACACAGACACAGGGAGAATGTGCAAACTCCACACAGACAGTTGCCTGAGGATGCAATTGAACCTGGGTCCCTGACGCTGAGAGGCAGCAGTGCTAGCCATTGGGCCACCCAGCTTAATGAACCAAATTAGAGCGCACGAGATTGAGTGATTTATAAATTGGTTAACAGATGGGGAAAATATGTCCGGAATGAAGCTGTTCACAATCTGCATAAATGATTTGTATGTGGGGACCAAATTTTACCAAGAGTGGTGAGCCTGTGGAATTCTCTGCTACAGAGACAAGAACATTGAATGTTTTCGAGAAGGATTTAGATATGGCTGTTGGATGAAAGGGTATGTGGGGAATGCAGGAAACGAGTACTGAGTTAGATGATCAACCATGAATGTCAGTGCAAGCTTGAAGGGCCCAATGGCTTACTCCTCCTCTTTTCTATGTTTCTATGTAATATTTTCAAACTTTCTGGCGCAAAACTAGGTGGGAATGTAAGTTGAGGATTCAAGAAGGTTGGACAAGCTTAGTGAATAGGCAAGAACATGACAGATCGAACATAATGGAAATAAATTATCCACTTAAAATCCGGAAGTGTTGAGATCCAACAGGACCAACTTGAGATCATCACCCATGGCAACAGTGTGTGCTAGAAGCTACAAACGTAAAGATGCAAGAACCTGTTTGTGTGAGTAAAAGGAATTTGTACATTGCAGCGTATTAATAAAAAAAAAGGGTCAAAGAAACAGTCAAACTCTCCATCTCTATGAAAATGCCCTGCTCAATCAATTTTCCTACTTGGTTTGAGAAATAAGATCAAAAATTGCATGCTGTTCTCATTCTGTGTAAAAGTTACATGCACGCATATATACACTTTCCTGTGTCCTAGTTCTGATTCATGCAAGATGAAAAGTTTCAACCTCTAGTCCATTTTTAAGCATTGTTTGAGTTCTGTACTAGCAAAAGACTTCTTCACGCTTAAGGTCATAATCCATACTTGCAATTAGAAAATAAAGTTTACCCTTTCTAAGCTTTACCTAAGGACTTTTTGTGAGACTGTTGTGTTTTTTTTGATTATTTTCGTGGTTGTCTCCTAAAGTTTTTTTTGTCTTTATCCTTTTTCAAAATTTTCATTCCAGAATGAATTAATGAATTTTCTGTTCACGTCCAATTGGTTTAAACTGATAACTTGTGGTGAAAATACATTTAGCAGATTCAAACACCATCTTGTACTGCTGATTTAATTATTGTGTGTATAATCTAAATAATCTCACTGAAATTCTGCTTTTTATCATTTTTGCTTTGTTCAGATTCATATATTTTTTCCTTGTGTTGATAGAATTTGGTGTAGGATGTATAGCTGTTGATCCTAGTGATTCTGGATTGAAGAGTACCATTGAGCCCATTAAGTCTGTGCAAGCTGTCTATACGGCAATCTAATTGGCATCTTGTCTCAATCTGACCCTGCAATGCTGCGAAGTTTACATCCTCTACGTGTCATCCACTTTTCCTTTTAAAATTGATAATCTCTACTTCTACTTCTCTGTTCAGTGAATTCTGGATTAGCAAAGTAAACCACTTACAGCCACTATAGCCAATAAAATATGTTTGGAAATGACCTAAATCTGTGCACATGCAACTTTATTGCTGGCTAAGTGGGTAAATGAATATGCTATAGCAATCAATTTCATCTAAGGGCACAGACGACTAGGTGACTTGGCAAGTGTGAAAGTGTATTCTGTATAACTGAACCCACTGTATTGGCATGAAAACAACCAGAGCATTGTATTTGCAGTTTCTTTTCCCCTGACGCATGCTGCGGGAGATCATATTCAGGGCTAATCTTGTTCTCGGTTGAAATATATGCAGAGGATGTCATACAATGATCAGAAGGCCAGCTTGGGTTTTAACTTTAACTTGATTCCATTCCTAGAACAGCTCTTTTGAGGCCAAAGGAACACCAAGCAATTAACTGACTGAGACCATAGAACTCATAATCTCACACAGCATGGAAACAGACCCTTCAGTCCATGCTGACCATAATCCCAAACTAAACTCTGCTTGGCCCATATCCCTCTAAATATTTCTTATTCATGTACTTATGTACATACTACTTAAATATTGTAACTGTACCCACATCCACCACTTCCTGTGGAGGTTCATTCCATACACAAACCACTCTCTGCGTAAAGATAAAAAGCTGCCCCTCGTGATGTTCTTAAGTCTTTCTCCTCATACCTTAACATGTCCCCAGACTTGAAATGCCCCCACCCTAGGGAAAAGACACCTGCCATTTATCTTAAAACCACCCCCCCCACCAATGATTTTATAAGGTCACCTCTCAGCCTCTGACTCTCCAGTGAAAAAAGTCCCAGCCTATCCAGATGTTTAATTATTTCTAGAATTCTCCAGACTCGGGAGCTGTGGTTGCTGAGTCATTACATATACCTTCAGAAGCTAAGAATTCAATCAGGAATTCTGGAATTTGTGTGGCTACTAAATGCTGTCCTATTGAACTATGTAAGTTGGGCATTGTGATTCTTTAAAATATTTTGTTTTCCTGTTTCTTTGAAAACCGGATTTTGAATAAAGTTCATGTTGGCTTTCTTGACAGAAATATGACATTGAAATAATTTGTGATTTACAGCAATTGACTTCTTGTTTATCAATAGTTTACCTTAGCATCATACTAATATCTGCTATTTTAGTTTTAAAAGTTCAGCTAGTTAGCTGGCAAGAAACCAAATTCTGATTGCTAATACTATAATAAACAAAATAATGTAGATTTTTAATGAAATAGTTTTTGAAAGGTTGCTCAGGTTGGATCCAGGTATTTGAGATGAAACTCAAATTTGAGAAAATAGCTCAAGGGTTTTGATGAAAACCTTGACATTGATTTTACTATTGAAGGGGAGATGGTCTCGCCACTCCCCCAATAAATTCTGTGATAAGCAGATGTTTAAATCATAGAATCATAAATCATAGAATCGCTACAGTGTGGAATCAGGCCATTTGACCCATCAAGTCCACACCAATCCTCTGAACAGCATCCCAACCAGACTCTTCTCCAAACCACCCCCCCGCCAAAACCCCAAGCCACCTATCCTTGTAACCCTGCATTTCCCATGGCTATTGTACCTATCCTGCATATCCTGAGACATGAATTGCCCAAAGGCAATTCAGCACGGCCAAATTTAGCACCACCTAACCTGCACATCTTTAGACTGTGGGATGAAACTGGAGCACCCAGCGGAAACGCACACTGACATGGGGAGGATGTGCAAACTCCACATAGACTGTCACCTGAACCCTGGTCCTTGGTGCTGTGAGGCAGCACTGCTAACCACTTAGCCAATGTGAACTCAGTTGTTTAATCTTCTTTGAAGATGGTTGGCAGACACTGATTTCATGGCTTTTTTTACACTCATGGTTGTGCCAAATTTAATTTTACTGAAATGGAGTTGATCAGCTAGCAATGTTGGTCTTGTAGAACCATATGTTATTAATATGTTTATTCATACTTGTATGTATGTTTGTATAAGCAGGTACAAAGATGAAACAAAATGGTTATTTCAGATTTTTGTTTTGGCAGCATTGTCAAGTACTGCGTTTCCTGAAATTTCCCAAGGAACTTTCACAGCCAAATCAGGTAATATAATTTGTTACTACTAAAGTAGTTTGCTCGCAAATAAAATTGACTGTTTTATGCTGACCATTATTTGCAATGTTGAAAGCTAAAACTGTCATAATTCACTGTCAATACTTTACTGAAATTGAGTGAATCTACTGTGGTCTGCAGCTGCTTGACTAAAATTGAGAAGTTGACTTCAGTTATTGTACACTTCCATATCAAGTGCACTGTTGACGTCACAGACCGCAATAGAGGAGAAATCACTGAATGGATTGCCCATTTACTCTTGATTTTGCTGTTTAAAAACCTTGGAAAAAGTATCGTCCTGCTAACAGCACACTTCTTAAATTACTGTTGGAAAAACATCTCTTTTTTTTTCTGGAAAACTAATTTTGTTTGTGGGATGTTAAATCTCTCCATTATGATAAATTTTCAGATCATTGAGATATTTTTAAAAGTTTTTGAATCATCTGGTTCTACCTTTTAATCCCAAGTACATATCCCAATCGCTTATTTTGCTCATTACCTTGAACTTTTCATTAAATTTTAATCAGTGCATTTTTGCTTGCTCAGTGAAATACTTGTGTGATTACTTGTGTCCTGTGCTTGATAATATTACTGCTGGAAGCCTTGATATCTTCTTGACTAAGTGTCAGTTTCAAAGTGAGATCAGGGTAGGGGTGATCTGTGCCACAAATCTCCAGACCCATTGAATGCTTTGAGGTGAAGAATGATTTCTATTTGTTTGGTGTTGATAGGAAAATTCTTAGACTTTTTTTGATTTAAAATAGTGTCACCATAGAAACATAATATTCTGAAAACTTCATCACAATCTTTGCGTTAGAGGTGTTCAGCAAGATTTATCTCCTTGAAAAGTAATTTTGTATTATTTGCAGTGATTGTGTACTGCAACATAGTTTGAACAAAAAAATCAAGAATCTTTACTCAGGAGAAACTCGTGTTTCTGTGAAAAATGCCAGTTTTCACCACATGAGGACTTGTAAGCAAAAGGCATATCATGTCCTAATTGTCTTGTCTTCAACGTAAGAAGCAATTTTACATGTGAGCATTGTGTCCAGATAAAGTACAGTTCCTTTAGTATTGCTAGGTTGAATTTTTAATTTTATTTTGAAAATTTTTGCTTCCGACTTATTTATACATTAACATGTTGAGAAACATCAGCCTTCACCAATCTGCCAACAGAAATAAACAATCATGGTTCATTTATCTAATGTACTATAAAGGAAATATCTGAAACCACTATTGAAGTACATAATCTGGCTGGGCAAATTACTTGCGTGGAAAGTGAGTGAGAGGAAATAAGTAAAGATCGAAATTTAATGTAGAATAATAGTCTGGGGGAAAGTAGTTCATTTTTTTTGTTCGACCCTTCTTTTCCTTCCTTCCCCTCCTTCCCCCATACTTCTCTTCCGTTAAGATCTTGTGCATTAGTTCTCTACAATTTTCATTTTTGTTAATCATAACTGGTGGCTTCCTGTGTTTAGAAATTTTGAAATGTACCATGTTGCAGATTTGTTTATTGGTTATTCTAACCAATTCTGTCTCACGGCATTCTATATATGGTGTGAATTGAAGCTGGGCCTCCTGGCTCAGAGAGGAATACTACCACTGTGCCACAAGAGCCCCCATAAGCCTGTTCCATTTATTTCCCATACACATGTTGATAATACACTTAACAGCAGAGTCCTTTGAAATGTAAGCCATGTCTGGCTTGTCCTTTGCATAAGGTGAAACAGCTAATTGTCTACAGTATTTATTACTTTTGGAATCTTACAAGAAGCAAAAGAGAAGAGATACGATTGCAGTGAGAATGTTCAGTTTACATAATGAATGCAGATATTCAACATAAAAATGCAGTAAAGTAACGAATAAATACAATTAAAATAAGTGCTTTTATCCATATCCTAGATTCAAGTTATAGGTTAATCGATTTAACCTCTTAATTGTACAGCTGCCACAAATATGGCTCTGTCTGGAAAGGGCAAGCTACATAACAAACAGTAGAACTAGAGATTTGTTGGCTATCGTCAGCTGTGAAAGGAGTAAATGGGGGGGAAAATCGAATCAAGAGTGAAGTGGAAAGCAATCAACAAATTGTTAAAGCAGGTTCAATTATGTGATTTTTCTTGCACCATACTGATGTAATGTGATGACTATATCTAGCAAAATGTTCATTGTTGATCTGTAATCATGGGTTTATTTTCTTTGGGTGTGGAAATGGAACTTGCATTTTAAATATGAAACGTACTAAAAGGAAACGATTAACAACTGCACAGAATGCATGGTACTGATAATTTGGAATTAGAATCAAATGTTAAGTATTATGTATATACGTAGAATGTTACACGGTGCTGCGGTAACCAGGTTGAAATATAAACTGAGGCGAAAACATGCCACTTTTGTACAACTTCATTTTGAAGTGTTAATGTATGATTTAATTTTGCAGGCATTGGAAGAAGCTCCCCGTCGACTAAAGAACATTGTTGACTTCAGTAAACATGTGATGAAGCTTTTACTGGGTGATAATTTTGTCCAACCAGGGGTATGGAAACTTCAGTGTTTTTCTTTTGATGTTTAGTTATGTTCATTGACATTTGTAATTTGGAATAATCTTGCTCAGCTGACACTGACTTCATTTTTCGCAGTTTGATGAAATATATATTAATTGCAGTTAATCGTGGAAGCACACCCAAGCTGTCTCTGTTGATGTGGCACAAGAATTGTAGATATGCGCAAAGCCTTCACACATCAGTCTGAAAATGAAAAGGATTAAGTTGAACAAGCCAAGAATCTATAAAGCCATAGTCCTGCTAACTTTGCAGTATGCATGCAAAATGTATACTGTGTACCAACATGCTAAGAAAGTCAACCAGTTCCATTTCAGCTGCGTTTAGGAGTTCGAATTTCAAATGGCAGGACAAAATACCAGCCATGGATGGAGATGCTCACCTGAGCTGGCATGTCAAGCATCCTGATTTGATTGAAATGTTCACACCTGAATTGTGCTAAAGTGAATGTTCAGTTACAAATATGAAGTAAATAAGATGGTACAATATTTATTATATGGATATCCAGAAATTTTGGGGTTCAGGAGCATAGATCTTTAAAATAGCATGAAAATGGGCAGAAAATAATCAAGAAGGCTAATGGAATTCTGGCCTGTATGTCTAGAGGACTGGAGTATGAGGACTGTAGCTCTACAAAACCTTAGACTCCATGTAGAGTAATGTGAGCAGATCTGGGCGTTGAACCTTAGGAAGGATATGTAGACCTTTTGGAGGGAGTACAGTGTGGATTTATAAGAATGGTACTTGGATTTCGGGGGTTAAGTGATGAGAAATTACACAAAATAGGGTTGCTTTTTCTTGCATTTAGAAGGTTAAAGGGGTGATCTGATCGAAGCTTTCAAGATATTAACAGGATAGGATGGAGTGGATACAGAAACTCTTTCCACTGCTTGAAGATTCTCACACTGGGTTGTAGTCAAAAAATTAGGGCCACACTCTTGACAAAAGATGTTAAGAAGCATGTCCACCCACCAAGGGTGGTAGATGTTTGGAACTCTCCTACAAACAGCAGTCGATGTTAGATCTAGTTAATTTTAAATGAGAGAGATACATTTTAAATGTATTAGGGAATATGGGTCAAAGGCAGGCATTTGGAGTTAGGCCACAGACCAGCCATGTTTCATTGAATGGCAGATCAGGCTTAAGGCGCTGAATGGCCTATTCATGTTCCTTTTGTTCCTACGTTCTATTTTGGCACTGTCTATTTACTTGGGATAAAGTTGACAAAATTAAGGTTATCATTTGACACTGAATTTTTGGGTGGCTTGCTTGCAAAAGGTTAAAGGGGATGCTTCAGGTAGTTTTGTGGGAAGAAGGTGCAGGATGTTCACAAATGTGGGCAAGGGCAATTGTTATGTCAATGGGTAGAACAGAATCTAATTAAGGATGCAATAACAGGGCACTTAGAAAATAAGAATTTTGGCAGGGCGAGCATGGATTTATGAAATCATCTTTGACAAAACTGTTAGAGGCTCTTGAGGATGTAACATGCAGAATAGATGTGGAGGAACCAATGGGTGTGTTAAAGTTAGATTTTCAGAAGACTTTTGATAAGGTCCTGCACACCAGGTTGATAAACTGATTTAGAGTACTTAAGTAGGGGGGAATACATTGGCATGGATTAATAGCCAGTAAAAAGTAAGAATAAATAGGTCATTTTTTAGGTTGGTAAGCTGTGACTGCCAAGAATCGTTGCTTGGGTCCTAGCTATTCACAGACCGGGGAAAAGCTTGAGCCTAATGCAAATCGAACTGAAGAGTAAGAGCAGTCAGGGAGAGGTTGCGGAGTTCAGCGGAATTGGAGGCTTGGACTGTTCTTGCATTGAACCAAATAGTGTAAGACAGATGAACAATGCAATTATGATATTGCAATCACAGAGACGTGGTTGTAAGAGGGGCAGGATTGGCAACTTAATGTTCCAGCATATCAGTGTTTTAGATGAGACAGAAGAGGAAGCAGAACAGGTGGGGAAGTTGCATTTCTGGTTAGGGAATATAACACAGCTGTGTCAAGAGAGGACACTGGAGAGGTCTTGTAGTGGGGCATTATGCGTAGAACTCAAGAATTGAAGGGTCCATTCGCAATGCTGTGATTGAACTACAGACCTCCCAGCTGTCAGTGGGAGATAGAAGGAGAGATGTGTAGTCTGATTTCTGGAAAGATGTGAAAATAACAGGGTTGTTTTGATATGTGATTTTAACTTCACCCATATTGACTGGGACTGTCTTAGTGCCAGGTGTTTGGGTGAAGAGCAATTTATTAGGTGTGCCCAGGAAGGTTTTTTGAAATGGCAGTCTATGGATAGTCCAGTGAGGGATGGGGGGTAATGGACCTGATATTGGGAAATGAGCCCGGCCAGGTGATGAAAGTTTCAGTGGGGCAGCATTTTAGGAACAATGATCGTAATTCCATGACTTTAGGTCCTTGTGGGTAAGGACAAGAGTGGACCTTGAATGAAGGTGTTAAATTGGGGGAAGGCCAACTATATCCGAATTAGGCAAGATTTGGAGAATGTGGATTGGGAGCAGCGGTTTGAGGGTAAATCGACATGTGGGAGTCTTTTAAGGACCAGTTGATTAGAGTGCAGGACAGGCATGTTCCTATGAAAATGAAGGACAGGAATGGCAGGATTTGGGAACCTTGGATGGCAGAGGAAATTATCAGCTTAGTTTAAAATAAAAACATACCTACGGTCAAGACAACTAAAAATAAACCAAGTCTTGAAAGAATATAGGGAAAGTACAGAGAAGCTCAGATGGGGAGTTAGAAGACCTAAAAGGGGCTATGAAATGTCCTTGGCCAGCAGTTTTAAGGCAAATCCCAAGGCATTTTATTGACTTAAAAAATCAATAGCCTTTATTGTCACACATACTCTGAGTATAACGAAAAGTTTATACATTGCCAATTACTGTGCTGACTTAGATACAAAAGTACCGACGTACAGCTTCTTTAGTTAGATCTTAGTCAATAGAGAAATAAAATGTCCAGAATTTCAGAAGTAAAAGTTCTGTAAAACAGACCATGCTGGCACCTAGCTTCCAGTCCGCACTGGGCCCTGGTTTCAGACTGTGCCGGTGACAAGCCACTTTATGCATAGATTAGCAGCAAGAGAGTAGCTAAGGAAAGAGTAGCACCACTTGAGGATGAAGGAGGGAGGTCATGTGTGACGCCAGAGGAAATGGGTGCGATTCTGAATGACCGCTTTACATCAGCATTCGCTAAAGAGAGGCACATGATGGATATGGAGGTTAGGGAAAGATGTGGGAATACACTCAGGCAAATCAACATAATGAAGGAGGAAGTGTTTGGTGTCTTGAAATACTTTAAGGTAGACAAGTCCCCAGGGCCAGGTGACATCTATCCCAGGATACTGTGGGAGGCAAAGGAGGAAATAGCTGGGGCCTTAACAGATATCTTTGCATCCTCTTTAGCCTGAAGTGAGTTTCCAGAGAACTGGAGAATGACCAATGTTGTTCCTTTAAGAAGGGAAGCTGTAAATTAATTTACCAGTTAATCATCAATTGGCATCTTTGCCTGTGCTAAATATTGGAGGATAGAGAAGGTAGAAAAGCTCCACTGAACTGCCTCACTCCCCAAATGCCTGGCTTCTCTCTATTCGGCTGCACTGTATTATTCTTAGTTACAATTTGTCACCACTTGATGTAAAAATGTGCTCTCTTGAAATGAAGTCCGTTTAAGAAACATTGAAATAACTTTGATCTCTTCATTTTAGGAGGTTATACAGCTACCAATTGACTTTGTAAGACAATTGGCAATGAAGATCCAACCAGAACGACCAGGTATGATGGAAAAGTGATTAAAAGTTTCCCTTTTGCGTCTTATCCATAATTGAGTTGAATATTTGTTCTTTGGTATTTGTTCTTTCAGCATTATTAGCTTGCACCTGAGTTGAGGCTGGATTAGAGGGATGCAAGTCTTTCAAGTGTGAATGTTGCTCAGGTTTTGCTGTACATCGGCACAGACAGCTTCAGTATCTGAGAAGTTGCAAGTATTGGTGAATACTGTACAATCATCAGCAATCATCCCCATTTCTGACCTTCTGATGGAGGGAAGTTCGTGGATAAATCAGCTAAGAACTCCTACCGTATTGTCCTGGGGCTGAGATTATGGTGGCAATGTTTAACAATAACAGAATCCTAGGGTTACCATTGACCAGAAGCTTAACTGGGTGAGCCATTTAAATATAATGATGACAGGAGTATATCTGAGGCTAGGATTTCTTGCTTCTTCCACCACTGGAGCATAGTCGCATCAGAGTATAGTACCTATGATGTGCATAGCGGCTAACTCCATAACATCATCCTATCCTGCGATCTCTACTGTCCAACAGAACAAGAGCAGCAAATGCACAGAAATGTAATCACCTGAAATTTCCCTTCATACCATCCTGACTAAATCTCTCTAGATGCACTACAGAAATTTCCCAAGGCTCTTCAGACAGTAACTTCCAAGCCCATGACCTCTATTATCTAGGAGTTCAAGAGCAGTGATATACGGGTATGCCACCACCTACCTGTTCGTCTCCAATCCGCTCATCATCCTGATCTGGAAACATATCACCATTCTTTCATTGCTGCTGGATCGAAACCTTGGAGCATTCTCTCTTGTAGCATGTGTGGCATGCCTAGACCAAATGGACTTCAGCATTTCAAAACAGGTGGCTCACAAACACCATCAACTTGAGTGAAATTAGAGATGAGAAATAAATGACAGCCTTGGGCCACTGATGCTCATGTCACAAAAACAAATGAAGGCAGGTTGAGAGTGAAGCTTTCTATATAGTCGATGACCTGTTGGTTTTTGAAGTGCTTGCTAGTCTTGGAAATATTTGGCTAATTAAAGATATTTACATACCAAGTTATCACATCTTGTGGGATGTTTAATACCATTTCCTTTGCCAGAAGGATCTGGGTATGATTCATATAATTAAATTCTATTCACAAAGGTTATAATCCACTTTGTAGACAGAATTGTCCTTGTGCACAGCACCTACAGCACCTGGGTAGGTGCTGTATTTAAATCAAGCCATACTGACAAGGTTTCAGAATATTGTCCATCTTTGGACCAGACAATGGGATATCAGGACCCGTTGTCGTTTTTTTTTTTTTGAAACAGCCAGAGCTAGATTTTATAGGGCTCAACAGGAACGACTGGGGACAAAATCAGCATGGTAACTCAATTGAACAGTAACTACTTCGACAGTGTCAAACTAACAGCTTGCAGTCTAACAAGGAGAAAGAAGGCAGGAAATCACATTTGATGCCATGCACCTCTTACTTGAGACGGTAAGTTTATAAAATGTGGCAGCAGAAAAAGGCCATGCAGAGTCCACTCTGCTATTCAGCAAGATGATGGCTTAGTTGATAATGCTCAACTCTACCTTCCTGCCTTTTCCTCGTAATCCTTGATTCCCTTACAGTAGAAAAGGCTTCTAGCTCAGCTTTGCATATAATTAACAACCCAACCACGACAGCCCCTACAGTGAAGAATTCACAGCTTTACTACGCTCTGAGAGAAGACATTCCTCCTTGTCTCTGTCTTAAATGCATGACCACTAACTCTGTGATTACGCCCTCTGATCCTAGATTCTCTCACACAGGGAAACCACCTCACTTCATATAATCTTTTAATCCTCCCCCCAAATAATTTTGTTTCAATATGATCCCTCATTCTTCAAAGCTCCAGTGAGAATAAGCTCAACTTCTCCTTGCAAGGAAATTTCTCCATGCCCACAGTCAACCTTGTGAAGCTTCTCTGAACAGTTCACTCCATTCCAAGAATGGTTTGGTGAGCGACTGCTTGTGTCATCCTTAAACTTGCCTTCCCACCTATTTTTATATCATCCACAAACTTGACATGGTAGATTCACTTCCATTATCCAAGTGATTAATATATATTGTAAATAATTGTGACCGCCGATGATGTAGCCCGTCAGATCCATGAGACCTTTTGACCTTTAGCCCCATTAGTCTCCCAAGTACTTTATTCTCTTGTGTTTGTTATTAAATTAATATAACAACAATTAATAACATTAATTTCCTTACCTTCCTTTTGGCCACTTTGAATAATTTTGTCATGCTATTAGCAGCGTTCTGTCTTTTTTATTTTTTTTTCTCCTGCATGGATCTCCAAGGTCCGTGTATGGCAATGACTTCTGGAACCTTCCTCCTCCTGTGTCGGCATGCCGATTGCTGTGCATGGAATGTCAAGGGAGTGTTGGCTAATAGTGTTCTTTTCTGTGAAGACTAATGCAAAATACCTACTCAGCTTGTCTGCAACTTCATGGCAACCAGTTATTATTTTCCCCAGCCTAATTCTTTAATGTGTGAAAAAGTTGCGCTTCGGGTGCCTTTTAAATCTTTCCCCTTTCTTTAATGGTTCTCTGTTCACTGTTATGTCATTTTTAAAATATATTTAAAGAAGCTCTTGCTGTCTGTCAGTTTTTTATTACTGGCTGTGTTACCCTCGTTTGTTTATTTTCTCACTTTGTTCTTGTTTGGTCATCTTTTGGCTTTTAAAACTTCTCCAATCCTCTCTGAAGCAGAGCTGTTGATATCTAAGTTGATTTCTGTGGAAGTGATGATTATGGCACACAGTGAGGTATATTTTAAAAAAAAGTTTGTGTAATGTTCCTCCATTCACATGATAATTAGACAAGAGTCTCTGCTTTTACATTCCATCTTTTTAGAGTTGTAGAATCCCTACCGTGTAGAGAAAGTCCATTCGGCCCATCGAGTCTGCACCAGTCCTCCGAAACGCATCCCAGACCCAAACCCCCATAATCCCACATTTTACCATGGCCAGCCCGCCTAGCCCCACATCCCTGGACACTGCGGACAATTTACCATGGCCAATCCACTCAACCTGCAGATCTTCGGACTTTGGGAGGAAACCGGTGCACCCGGAGGAAACCCATGCAGACAGTCACCCAAAGCTGGAATCGAGCCTGGGTGTCTGGCACTGTGAGGCAGCAATGCCAATCACTGAGCCACAGTACTGCCCTCTTAAAGCATGTCTCACTCTGCCTTTTGGAAACTGGAAAAAAAAAAGTCTTAAAATCTAGCATCCAGCTTATAAAATAAAGGAGTTTCCTTATGCACTTGGATAACCAAGATAGTGGGCTGTTGAGATGGAGTTCTGGTCGCAAAGGATGCGTAAAACTAATGTTACTGAATGTGTGACTATTATTGCCATCCCCCAATTATGTTCCTGTTCCAAGTAGTCCAGGTGCTTTTATTGCTTAATAGAGTCATTAGAGGTACACAACACAGAAATAGGCCAGTCGATCCAACTTGTCCATGCTGATTAGGTCTCTTAAATCGAACCAGTCCCATTTCACTCATCCCTTTAAACCTTTCTTATCCAAGTGTCTTTTAAATGTTGTAATTGTACCCACTTCTACCACTTCCTGTGGCAGCTCATTCCATATACACACTATCCTCTGTGAAAAAGTTGCCCTTCAGGTGTCTTTTAAATCTTTCCCCTTTCACCTTTAAAACTGTGCGCTCTTGTTCTTGGATTTCCCTACACTGGGCAAAGACCTTGGCTCTTTGTCTTATCTAATCTTGTCATGTGATCTAACCTCACTAACCAGTCTACCATGTGGTACTCTGTCAAAGGCCTTGCTAAAGACAATGTCAACTGCACTGCCCTCAATCTATCTATCTTAGTCACCCCTTCAAAATACACAATCAAATTTTTGAGGTGTGATTTCCAATGCACAAAGCCATGCTGACTAACTCTAACCAGTCCTTGCCTTTCTATATGCCAGTCGATCCTGTCTGTCAGAATTCCCTCCAGTAACTTAACCACCACTGACATCAGGCTCACCAGTCTGTAATTCCCTGGCCTTTCCTTGCAGCCTTTCTTAAATAATGGTGCAACATTAGCCACCCTCCAGTCTTCTGCCACCTCATCCATGGCTGTTAATACAGATATCTCTGCTTGGAGCCCTGCAATTTCTTCCCTAGCTTCCCGGTGTTCTGGGATACACTTGATCAGGTCCTCGGGATTCATCTAGCTTTTGTGTTTTAAGACTTCCAGCACCCCTCTCTGTAATGTGGACTCTTTTCGAGACATCACTATTTACTTCCCTGAGTTCCCTAGTTTCCATGTCTTCTCCATGGTAAATACTGAGGAGAAATATTTGTTTAGGATATCGCCCATCCCCTGAGGCTCCACATGTAGATGACCTTGTTGAACTTTGAGGCCTTATCCTCTCTGTAGTTAGTCCTTTGCCCTTAATATAGTTGCAGAAGCTCATTGGATTCTCCTTTTACCTCATCTGCCAAAGCTATCTCGTATCCCATTTTTGCCCGCCTGATTTTCCTGTTAAGTATACGCCTAGACGTCTGTTCTATTCAAGGGATTCACTTGATCTCAGTTGCCTATATCTGACCCATGCCTCTTTTTTTTTTTTTTTTCCTTGACCAGAGCCTTGATATCATTTAGTGTTCCCTAATCCTGCCAGCTTTATCCATCAGACTAACAGGAGCATGCTGGCCCTGAACTCTCTTTACCTTTCTTTTGAAAGTCTCCCATTTGCCAGATGTTCCATGACCTGCACACAAGTTTCCCAATCAACTTTTGAAAGTTCCTGTCTAATACTATCAAAATTGATCTTCCCCCCCCCCCAATTTAGAACTTTAACTTGTGAACCAACCTATCCTTTTCATAGCTATTTTATAACTAATTATGGTCACTGGTCCCAAAGTGCTCCTCCACTAACACCTCTGTCATTTGCCCTGCCTTAATTCCCAAGAGAAGGTCAAGTTTTGCCCATTCTTTAGTAGAACCATCTACACATTAAGAAAGTTTTCCTGACAACACTTAAATTATTCCCCATCCAAGCCATGAACACTGTGGCAGTCCCGGTCTATGTTTGGAGATTTAAAATCCCCTACTAATACAAGCCGATTGTACTTACAGCTGACTGTGATCTCCTTTATATATTTTCTCTTCAATTTCTCACTGACTTTGGGGGGAGAGGGGGTATGTGCTATAGTACAATCCACTAAAGTGATAGTTATCTCCCCACCAGGATATTGGTCTCCAAAGACCCAAAACTCTGAATCCCTGCTCTCTGCACAGCTCTGTAGTCACACATTCATCTGCCCCATCCTCTATTCCAACTCTAACTAGCATGTGGCACTGGGAGTAGTCCAGAGATTACTACCCTTGAGGTCCTGCTTTTTAACCTCCTACCTAACTCTTTAACTCGGTAGCTAATGTACTTGCCCGTGTTGCTACTGGCCATGCTTCCCAGATCCATCTTACAACAGTTCCAAATATGTTTTTGCATTTGTTAATGTCCAGAAATCAGTTTTCCAAGCAAACATCACTGCAACATTGATTACTGTATTGGAATGCTGAGATGGATGAAGGATGTGTACCTGTGTGTCACATTGTACTCCAAATGTTTAAGCATCTGAACGTTTATTTTTTCTAGTTGTAGGACAAAATTAGCTGTAGTAGATGGGAGAGAAATTGTACAGGAGAGCAGACGAACAGTTTCAAGTCCTTCAATACCTTGGATGTGAACCAATAGAATAAATTTAAACATCTGTTGGAAACAATGCTTGAAGTTATAATTAAGGATAATTTGATTGAGCATTTGGAGAAACTTGAGGTGATTAGAGAGAACCGATATGATTTTATAAAGGGTAGGTCATGTCGAATGAATTTAACTGTATTCTTTGAAAAAACAACCAAAGTAGTGTATGGGAAATATGTATGGATGTTGTTTATGTAAATTTTACATAGAATGCATAGTTTCTGTGAATTGGAAAAGTTGTTTAGAGAGATGGTGAGTTAAATTCAACACTCATTGAATTGAAGGCAAATAGACTAAGTGGTTGTAATGGTCAAACCTTAGCTTTTTCATTTATTGGTAATTATGCAACTACTTGAAAAGCTGCTGCCAGAGTCTACAACTAACTGAGATGATATTGTTTTAATAGTTTTTGTTTTTATGCCATCTGACCTTGGCATTGTCAATGATTATTTCATGCTAACAATAGCCTGTTGTGTTGCTGTGTTATAGTAGTTGAGTTTCCATTGATGGTCCTGTTAAAATAGGCTCTGGTATACAGTTTTAATCTGTTCCTTTTCAAGTTCATGCTCTTCAGCTAGATGAAAAACTATTCAACTTTTCTACTGCCTGAGTTGCTTGGTGAGAAATGTGAAGAATCATTTTGCTTTGGAATTAGCTGTTTTGTCATCGGCTTAAAACAAACTCTAGAATGGTCTCTCTAGACCATATGCCCCTGACTTTGTGTGGGCTGTAAATTTGAATTAAAAATTAACATTTCACCCCTCAAGCAGGAGCAGTTGTGGTCTTGATCATTTACTTGAGAGATGTGAGACTTTATATTTTACAAAAATTAAAATAACTTCAGTGAGTGGAATAAAAATGAAAGATACAGCAAGTCTAACAAACAGATCTTGAACAGAGAGGGCACACAGAGTTTAAATATAAAATCATTCTGTTCATCATTCTAGTGACTGGAACAAGCTTGCAACTGTAAAATATTTTGAAGGAATATATTGATATCCATTTTAAATTTTATGGCATCTGTCTTGTTACAAATTTAAACTGATAACTTGGTTCTACTTTGGAAGTAGAAATGTACAGCATCTGAATTTTATTTTACAGGATCACGTTGCAATAAAGTGATGGATGCCTTCAGTGGGTATGCTTTATGCCTCCCAGATCTCACCAAATTCCAAACCTGTCGTCGAATTGAAAAACGACCACCCCTCTGTATAGAAATCAAGGTAATTGGCTGAACACTGAACAATTTTTTGCTTTCTTATACTTAAATAATGTTGGCCAAATTATTAAGGAGACATTTGTCATGATTTTGAGATTGGTCATTTCTTCCATCCTTGGGAAGAAGACACCATTTAGAAGCATCCAATTTCAATAATTTTTACTTAGAACTATTGTATGATTGGTTTCTTTGTTCAAGCAGAATATAATCCTAACAATTTCACATGTGAACTGTGTTCAGGATATTTGACACAAATTAATGACAGTTATCCAACAGTAATTATTTTAACTGAAAACAACAAATGCTGGAGAGATCACAGTGGGTCAGGCAGCAACCATGGAGTGAGAGCAAGCTAACATTTCAAGTCAAGATGACTTTTCAGAGCTGAAGTGAAGTGTGGAGGGGGCAGCTTTAATGCAATAGTTGGGGGAGGGTGGTGTACAGTGCTGAGGGAGAAAAGATAAAGACTTTTTTTTTTAAAACTTAGTTGCCTTTAAATTCTGTGTAGAGCTGGATGAACACAGCAGGCCGGGAAGCAGGAAAGCTGATGTTTCGGGCCTGGACCCTCCTTCAGAAAAAGGGTCCAGTCCCGAAATGTCAGCTTTCCTGCTCCTCTGATGCTGCCTGGCCTGCTGTGTTCATCCAGCTCTACACCTTGTTGTCTCGGATTCCAACGTCGTCAGTTCCTACTATCTCTGCCTTTAAATTCTTTTGTTCAGTCCCACAACAATTAGTTGAATCTTGATTATCTTTATGGAATGGCATTCCCAGCTACTCAATTGAATTAAATTTGTCTCTACATAACAGCATTGTCTGAGCACTTCTATCACATGAATGCAGATGTGTGGTTTGTGGTTTGGTGTGTTAAGTTTGAGACATTTATGTTTCACTATAGAAAATAGAATGCAACTGAAGTGCCTTGATGTCTAGAGCACACAATAGTTTAGGATCATGTTACTTGAAGAGATTGACAGCTAAGAATTGAAATGCTGGGCTTTAGTGGTTTCAAGAACATCTGAACCAAATTGCCGTTCAGAGGTTTATCCTTATTTGCTTAACAGTAAGAATAGAAGAGATGTAATTTTAAAAACAGTGGGTGGCTTACTTAGCTGGATATGTGAGGTCTGTGATACCTGCAGTAATGGTAATCGGAGAGAACGGTATTTAGAGTTAAGTTAGTTTAAGAGAATTCCATAAGTGCTAACACTGAAGTTAAGAGCAGCCCAGTGCTGGCTACATCATCATGGACATGGGTGAAGGTTAAAACTGTGCCCTGATTTATCTGGGTGTGTATTTGCTGGGAGAAGTAACTTGTGATATGGAACTGCGACAGTTACTGAAACAGAAGACTCCAGACTGCAAATGCTGCTGTCCGCAGACTCCAGGGAGTGAGGTCTGGCGATGTCCATTGAACTCATTGATAGTTCAGTGCAAGAGAGAATGGAGTGAAAGAAGAGGTCAAGCAGTATTTCCTTGATGCAGCTAAGAAAAAAATGGCGTTTAGCGAAAGTGAGCAGCAATCATGTAAAGCTAGCCATTTTATGAAAGCTAAAATTATGCTGGTCATTAAACTTTTTGGAACAATCTTGAGTGTTGGCTAGCACTGTCTCAGGAGGAAGGACTTAGCTACCAACATAAGCAGTTGTTGCAGCACTTGGAGGTGAAGAGACTTTTGAGGGTGTTTTGAAAGCAAATCTTTGAAAGTGGAGAATTAGAGCGCCTGGTAAAAGATGAAGTTTTCATGTTTTTGTGTGTCACCTGAGTTACTAATATTTGGGTGTGATCGGTGTTGATCATTTTGACTATTTAGACCATGACAAGTGTAGCTCATGGGACGTTCAACCACAATTTTTCTGTTAACTCAGTTACTTTGATGCTTTTGGATGTTAAAAGTACAAGTTGCATTAACTGTGACCATCAGATGAGGAGGGTTTGTGTCTCCCCCTTTTTTTTTAAATGAATCTCCCTCTTGGTTTGTAATGACAAATATGTCAAAAGTTTCTTTAGCACATTGCTATCATAAACTTTGTGAACCAGATTAAAAATGGAGTGCCAATTCCAATGTTTCCTTGAGTGAAGGAGAATGAAGTTGTATTACTCAAATTATAATAAAACTTGATAACAACCACACAAAACAAATAATGACTATTATAAAGAAGGTGGGGTGGAAGAGTATCTAGTAAAGACAGGAAGGTAAGAATATAAGAAAGAGGAGCAGGAGTAGACCATTCAGCCTCGATCTTGCCTCTCCATTTTTTATATCCAAAGAAGCTTATTGTCAGCTTTCATATTACATGTTAGTTTTTCATTGTAGTTTATTTTCCCTGTCTTTTTAATCTCTTTGCTGAATTCTGAACTTACCCGACTCTTCGGGGCTATAACTGACTGTTGCCTCTTTTTATGTGCTTTTTCTTTCAACCTGATACTCTCTTCGAGTTCCTTGGTTAGTCATGGTTGATTTTATCTCCCTCTTAGAATCCTTCCTCATTACTGGGATGTTGATACTCATGAATTAGCTCCTTAAATGTCTGCCATTCCATGCTTACTGTCATTCCTGCTAATCTGAACACCCTGTTCACTTTTTGACTTACTCTACCCTTATTTGATTGTTTAACTTAAGGGGCAATTACACAGTTGTTTCGGACCCAACTTACTCACACTCGAACTGAATATTAAATTGTCATGTTGTGATCATTACTTCTTAGGGGATCTTTTACTCTCGGGTCACTTATTAAACCTGCCTCATTATCTTGGATCTGGTAATGGATAGCTTGCTCCATGATATGTTGTTTGAGAAAACTAGCCCTAATGCACTCTGTGAATTTGTTGTTAGAGCGACCCTTTCCAATTTGGTTAACTCAATACATGAAAGGGACCCATAATTATTGTTCTATTCTTTTTACATGCTCCTATTGTTGATTTCTTTTCCATTAGAGTGGCTGCTATTTTGTACCTCTGTCCAAATGGACTCTATCATCTGAGGTTAGATTTTACACAACTGTCCTTTTCTGCCTATATCATTGGTACGTGCGTGGATTGTGACAACTGGATCTTCCCCTCCCATTCCAAGTTCCTCTGCAGCCCAGATGGGATATCCTGAACCTGAGCACCAGCAGGCAACCTAACTTCTGGGATTCTCTATCCTGGCTACAGAGAATGGTGTCTATTTCCTTGACTGTACTATCCCCAATTAAAAGTACATTTCTGTTTTCTCCCCTTGTTTTGAATGGCTTTCAGTACGATGGTGCAATGGTCAGTTTGCATTTCCTCTTAACTGTCCCCATTCTTGTGCATACAGGATGCAAGAATCTCAAACCTGTTAGTTCGCCGCAAGGACTGAGGCTTATTAAGCACGACCTCCTGGATCCCTCTATCTGCCTAATTTAAAGGAAGTGGACTGCCTCCTGAAATGTAGCGTCTACGTGACTCTCCTCTTCCTTTTCTCTTTCTCTCCCCACCACCAACCCCCGCAACCCACCCACGTGAGTCAGTTAGATTCCAGCTCCACTAGTTGTCTCTCCAGCCTGAAAAAGACCCATTAATCCCAATTCTGTGATTAATAGTTAGAAGGCAGTCCCCAACCCATGCTCATAAATTACCCCAGTACTGAGAATATCTTGCATACTAAACTTTTGTGTAACGCCTTATTGATGCTTTCCTGAAATGCAAACATATTACTTTTGATGCCCCTTTTTCTTGTCTGCTTGTTCTATGCTCAAATAACTCACGCAATGATTTCCCTTCACAAAACCTTGCTGACTTCATTTGATTGTGTTAAACTTTTCTAAATATTCTGCTTATTTTTAATACATTCTAGTTTTTCTTCCAATAACAGATGTTAGGTTAACTGGCCTATCATTTCCCACTCTTTGTCTCCCTTCTTGAACAGGGACGTCGCATTAATAGTTTTCCAATCCATTGGAAACCTCCTGGAATCCATTGAGTTCTAGAATTTTTTGACCATTGCCTTCACTATTTCTGCAGCTCCCATCTTTAAAACCCGAGGATGCAGACCATCATGTCGTGGCCACTTGTCTGCATTTAGTCCCATTAGTTTGTCAAATACTTTGTCCCTTGTGATAAAGACTGTTACAGGATCTTTCCTCTTGTTAGCACCATGCTTATCTGTTATATTTTGGGATGTTTAGTGTTCTTCATTTTGAACACCAATGCGAAATATTTATTTAAATAATCTACCACTTGTTCGATGACTATCAGTTCTCCAGTTGCATCTTCCAAGGGTCCTACAGTTATTTCAGCTACTCTTTTTATATACCCATAGAAACTCTTGCTGTTTGTTTTTATACTACTTTTAATTAATTTTTTCTCTTTCTTTTATTAGATTTTTAGTCATCCATTCCTGATTTGTAAAATATTTTTAATCCTCAGGGCTACTGGTGAGCTTTGTCCTTTTGGCTGCCTTTTGTTTTTGATTGGATACTCTCCTTAACTACCTTTTGTTAACTACAGGTGGTTCATCCTACTCATCAAGCCCTCGTTTTGACTGGAATAAGCTTTTGCTGAGTGTTACGAAATATTGGCTTAGATGTCTGTTACTGCTGATCCACTCACTTTTTGCCTTTATTCTGTTTTCCCACTTTGCTTTAGACAACTTTTTTTTTCTTGCCTTTGTTTAAGTTGAAGGCACTGGTTTGAGACCTAAATTTGTCTCTTTCAAGCTGATTTTGAAATTCTACATGTGTTGTGGTCACTACCCCAGAGGATCCTTAATAATGAGTTCTTATTAATCCTATCTCAATATACATAAGATCTAAAACAGCCTGTTCCCACATAGGCTGTGCAACATACTGCTGTAAGAAGCAATTCTTCATGTGCTCTCGAAATTAATCTTCCATATCACCCTTGCCAATCTGATTTGGCCAATCAAATCCAGGTTGAAATCACCTATGTCATTTAAGTGCCCTCCTTCTACATCTCCATTATTTCTTGAACAAAAACAAAGTTGCTGGAAAAGCTCAGCAGGTCTGGCAGCAACTGTGAAGGAGAAAACAGTTAACGTTTCGGGTCTGGTGACCCTTCCTCAGAACTGATGCTGGCTGGGAAAACGTCAGATTATATGCAGAAAATAAGGTGGGGGGGGTATGTTTCATTATTTCTTGATTGTACTACAGTGAGGCAACCCCTCTGGACCTATGGACAATGCCTGCCTGTGACTTCTTTGCCCTGCCATTCCTTATTTCCAAACTGATTCCACGTCATGATCTGTTATACCTATATCACTATTCACCACAGCACTAATATATCCTCTATTAACAAAGCAGGCTCACCACGTTTTTTCCTTTTTGCCTATTCTTCTGGAAAATCTAATATTCTTGAATGAGTTCTCAGTCTTGGTCACCCTGTAGTCATGTCTCTATAACAGCAATGAAGTAATATTTGTTTCATTTATTTCTTTGTTCTGTCAATTCATCAATCTTGTTAACAAATGCCGTGTGCATTCAGATAAAGAGCCTTGAACTTTGACTTTTTACCATTATTACACTCTGATTACTGCTGTACACTTTTGCTACCTCTTCCATTCACACTTAGGCAGCCACAGTACAATTTTTTTTTTAAACATAGTCTTTTATTTGTGAAAGTGAAACCTGAGTCTAACTACTTAGTTGCTTTTCAGCTCCCAAGATTTTGGGACGTTCACAGAAGTATTAATGAAAGCATCTCTGACCTTTTTTTGAAGTTCAACAAAACTTTACAGCGGAGTTTATGTACACAGGTAAAAACTTAGTTTTGTTTAAATAACTGTCAGTAAAATAATCTGTCCTTTTTGTTTACTTACAGCCTAAATGTGGATTTATTCCTTTCTCCACCCACATTACCAAGGACATCAAGCGTCGTGTGTGTCGCTATTGCATGCACCAACATCTGAAGGTACTGAATTCAGTCAGCTACAGGTCTTTGTTTCCATTTTAAAAAAAAAAATTGACGCCTTCAAAAATAATTTTAAAAATCCTTAGAGCTTCTTGCAACCACCAAGCTTTGTGAACAATGTATTCACTTATTTTGCATGCACTTGCCATTTGCAAAGCCAAGTAGTAATATGTAGTTTCATTTTGTAAATTTGAGTTCACTATAAAAGCTCATACCTGTATCAGAATTGTTGCTTTGTAAAAATTTAGTGTTTCTGTTTAATGTCGAGAATATACCCTTTATCAGAAGTTTGGATGATCATAAATGGAGTTCAGGTTTAGAACAGAAACACTTGCTAGAAATCATTGCTGAAATTATTGATTTGCCTTCAAGCAGTGATTAAAATCCTTTTATTAGGTTATGACTTGGATATGTGAACTAGAGAACAAGTGTTTTAGAAACCAACATGTTCACTAGATTTTAATGCATTTCAGAAGGAATCAGAAAACTTCTTTTTAGGCAGCAATGCATACTGGACTTGACACAGTCCTTGAATTGAAGCGAGTCATCCCAAATAAACTTTCAAAATTATTGAAAGATTTTTGAACAAAATTGTTTTGAACTCTAGTAATGCGCCCATGGGAAAAATTTTTTTGTTTTTTATTTGCACTTTGTATCTGCAACAAATTTCTTTTTGTTTGGGGTAGCTGTTTATATTAAATAAGTTACTAGTTTTTTTTTAAATACCAGTGAATCTGCTTTTAGAATATAGCAAAATAGCTACAATTAATTCAATATGTTTGGCACATTTTAATTTTAATTTTAACTTTATTTCATTTTGATTGATCATAACCATTCCTCAGTCCACTCTGGTACAACCTCCTCTCCCTGCAGTGGCTGGTGGCCCCATCATCCACTTCTGTAACAGATGGATGAAAATGCTTATATTTGTCATGTATTTTTTCTGCAACTTTAAACTTTTATAATTCGGGCTTGTCATTTAAGGAACTGATTCACAGCTACTAGCTGACTTGAGATGTTTGATCTAACTAGGGGATGTTTCTTTTGTAATAGGTGGCTAATGGAAAATGGAAGAGGATAAGCAAATACTGTCCCCTTGATCTTTTCTCAGGGTGAGGTACAAGTTTGAATAGCAAATGCTTTAAACCTTGACATCATTTTCCTGTATCTTTATGGAAAAATAATGCGTTAAACTGTGGTAAAATTGACAGCACTAGAATGTTATTTAAAAATTGGACATTAACTTAGTTGTAAACCTCAAATCTTAATGTTCTCAGAAATTTTCATGAAATCTCTTAACGGACCCCTGAATGTTGTGTTGCTATTCACACGGTTTCTATTTCAACTATGTAAATACAATGTCTTTTGAGTTAATTTTCCTCAGGTGTAATTAAAGACAAGAAATATGTAAATGAGTGCCAGAGCGCATCAAACATGAGGAGCTGATTGGCTTCCTGCTGTTTTTCTTTCCCAGGAGCAGAGCATACAGTTTTATTGTCCTAAGTGCCACACGCAATTCATAGTTCTTGGAAACATTTATTGTTGGGTTATTAGGTGCAGGTTGTTTATCTATGACATTAAATGAACTGATTAGATGGGGAGTAAAGAATTTTTTGATTTATTGCTTGAGATACCTTGTTCAATCAGCATGACCATGATAACTAGAAAATAGGTGATACTGAAGTACTTTTTGACAGCTTTATCTTTTGCAGTTAGTAAATGTATCAAGCTGGTTATTCAAACTGTCCAGCAAACTTGAGTTTCACCTTCAGTATTATGTAAATGGAGAAAGATTGCAGAAAGCTACAGAACAGAGGGATTTGGGAGTGTTGAACAAACACAGCACATAATAGGGAAGGCAGATAGCATTGTTGGCCTTTATTTCAAAGGAAATGGAATATAAAAGTCAGGAGGTTTTGCTGGAACAATACGAAGCATGAGTTAGACCAGAGTTAGAATATTGTGAACAATTTTGGGCACCCTAATTTAAAGAAAGATATACCAGCATTGGAGGCAGTCCAGAGAAGGTTCTCTAGGCTGATAGCAGGTGTGGATGGACTGTCTGAGGAGATGTTGAGAAGATTGCGTCTGTTCGTGGAATAAAGAAGAATGCGAGGCAACCTTATTGAAACAAAGATTCTTAGGAGACTTGACCGGGTAGAGATGGAAAGGTTGCAGAAAGAATGGTGATCCATTTGTTGTTTGTATATCGGTGAGGATTTCTCCACTTCCTCATCAGAACTCTAATTTTAATATAATAGCACTCTGGAACTCCTTTGGCTTCAGTGTGAGCTGTCTGTGCCAACTTACTTAGCTCTGAATCTCCTTCCTGTGTCTCAATTAATGTAGACCTACAAAGCACTTCTTTTGAATTATCCTCATTCTTAAGTAGAGTTTTAGCTACCCTAATGGTATTACAGTGACCTATGGTAATGGACTTCGTTTTGTCATTGCTGTGGTCACTATGCACGATGAAAAATACCTACTACTTGTACTCACAACTCTTCTGTCTCTTCAACCTCACTTGGATTTTGTGATTCCAAGCAGAGCTATAACTTTCACTAGACCAAATCATTCCCATAAGTAAAGTAACTCCATTCACAGGTAATTTCTTTACTGCCCAAACTATCACTAGTCCAAACAGTGAGTCACACTCCGTTTGAACTTTGTACAATGGAACCAGGATATACTCTCCACTTATCCCGTTGACCAACATTGTTGCTTTCAAAGAACAGTATAGCACCGGTACAGGCCCTCTGGCCCACCAGGTCTGTGCTGACAGACATCGCCTTTCTAAACTAAAATTTTTTTGCCTCCACATGGTTGCTATTCCCTGTCTATGTATGTTTCTGTCGAGTTGCCTCTTAAACGTTGTTCCTGTATCTGTTTCTACCACCTCCTTTAGCAGTGCATTCCAGGCACTTAGCACCTTCTGTGCACTTGCTTCTCACATCTCCTTTAAACTTTTCCCCCTTTTACCTTAAATCTTTGTCCCCTCGGGATTGACATTTCTACCCTGGGAAAAAGACTCCAACTATCCACACCTCTTGTAATTTTGTGAATCTCTATCAGATCGACCTTCAGTCTCTGACTTTCAAGTGAAAAACTAAGATTTTCCAATTTCCTCTCATAACTAATATCCTCCAGGCTAGGCAATATACTTGTAAATCTTTTCTCTACCCTATTCAATGTCTTGAATAGCTCTACCTGTGTTTTCAGCTTCTTGTGCTTGTATCCAGCAATTACTTTGTTTAACACTTTGAAATTCAATGTAGGTTTGCCTTCAATTCTGTTTCCTTAAATTCTGGAACTTTTGCCTATATGCATCAGTCACTAAGTCATACTTAACTATTTCCGTACAGCATAATAATCTCCGTGTCCTTTGACAATGAAACACTAAATTTGTGTTGCATGACCAGTCGTCTTTTGCCTAATTCATTTGCGTTGCTATTTTCTCAAGTGACATGAAGAATGCCTCTGCATCTTTTTTTCTCCAAAGTTTGGTAGGACCTGTACAAATGTAAATATTTTTACTCAACTGTGAATTACAACTCTTCTTTTTCCCCCCACTAGAGCCTGCATCAGCACAAGATGTTTCCTGTATGAAATGCAGCACTTTTAAACTCTGTTCATGTACTGTCCCTCTCATTTGATAGCAGGTTTCCTTTTGCTTCCCAAATCCTTGGTTGATCTGAGCTTTTCCTTTTGGGTTCATTCACTTCTTCACAGCAGGCAGAGATTGGTTCACAAATGATAAAGTCTCCGACTTATTTGTTCAAAGCAGCAACTTTCTTTAGCTTCACATTTTATCAATGAGAGAATGACCCAAACACACCCACACCACCTCACTTCCAGAGGATTTTCCTCCGTATTGTTCACACCCATCGCTTTTCAGTTGTCAGTCCAAGTTATCAGGTTGATGAGCTTTGGCACCCACATCAAGTCCTAATTGCACCAGCTACCTGGCTGCTTGTGCTGGCCAAATTTCAGTCTACACACATGCCCTGGTACTGGGCCATCTACAAACCATCTTGCGTACTGCTTGAAGTCCCTTCTGCAATCCATGATTTTTAAAATGGACCTTTTTCTATTTTTAGTGCACAGTCAAAAAAAAAACAGGAATAAAATAGTCTTTCCACATCAGGGATTGCAAGTTTAATGCTTTTGAAGTGATTTTCAACATGCTAAGTTTTGTAAACACTGTAAATAAATCCAGTGGGTCATTTCATTCAAGAAGGTGTTGATCATAACTGATAATCTTCTAAGTGACAGTGTGACAACCTTTTCCTGTAATTCTGGCACAGTAAATGGGTTTGTTTTCTATGTGACTGACAAAGGTAAACTTCTAGTCCTTTGCAACCTGTTTGTAGCATTTGACAAGGCTGAGCGTACTTTCCTCTTCCAACTATTCTCCACTGTTATTTAGTAGTGTGGGATTGTTCATATGTTTGCATTCTTATCCTTCAAATTATAGCCTTGGATTTAGCTGCAATGGCTATGGATCCTACTCCTGCACCAATACATCTGGCCTCCCCCATGGATCTATTTATGGCCCATTCTATTTCTTATGTATGTGCTTCTCTTGGTGACCTGTCCAAAGTTAGTTTTATTTCATCTATTTGCTAGCAACACCAAGCTGTACGTCACTACTTATCTGACATTCAATATGGATGAGCAGATATTTCTCAATTAAATAATGGGAAAACTGAAGTCCTTGCTTTTGGTCCCTACTCCAAACTTCACTCCCTAATTACAAAATCCGTCTTTCTCAGCAACAGTTGAAGATGGTCAGTCTGTTGGTAACCTTGATTTGATCCTGAAGGGAGTTTCTAACCTTATTTGTGTCACTACTAAGACTACCTACTCACACCTCTGCAACGTTCCTTGACTTTGCCTCTGTTTCATCTCATTTGCAGATTGAAGCCTGCTGTCAATACTTGTATAAACGATTCTTCCAATGTTCCCTTGGCTAGGGCCTTATATTCACTGACCTTGCACCTCTACATTTCTGTAATGCCTCCAGTCCCAGAGCCCACCAGGGTATCTGTGCTTCTGGAATTCTGGTCTCGTGAACATTTCCAATCATAATTGCTCTGTCATTGGTGACAGTGCTTTCAATGCCCAAGCCTCAAGCTCAGTCATTGCCTTCTTAAGTTTGTCTGCTTTTGCAACTCATTTTCCTCCTTTTAAGACTTTTCTTTTAAGCCTATGTCTTTGACCTTGTGGTCATCTAGTCCAATGTTTGCTTTAAGTGGCTTGTTATGCTTTGTTTTATAATGTACTTTGGGATTTTGCGTTTACATCTTGTTTTGCTTTTTCACAAGTTTAGGCTCATCTAAGGGAAGCTGCAGTTATCAGACACAAAAAAAGTCGGGAAAAATGCAGTAGTCCACTTTCTAAAATGTCTGTGTTTTACAGGAATAAACAACGTATGTACATTGCCTTGAAAAGTTTGTTACAGGAGCCTCAAAACAATCTAAAAATTTTTAAGGTAATTACAGTTTTGCTTAATGCCACTGAAAACCGAATGATAACTATATAACTTGAATGGAGCAAAATTTACTGTCACCAGCAAACTTAAGTCACCTGCTCGTTGTTTAAATTTGCCTTTTGTCCTGTTAGATTCAGTGAGCTTTGTATTGCAGTTGTTCCAAATTATTAAATTGGCGCTGTGCCCACTTTTGGGTTACCTGGAACCTATATGAGCAACTGTACCTTTTTAATAATTCTTGGTCTTGGGAACAGTGTGAGTTTGAATACGAAAGTGTCAGTCTCCTTAATCAGATGCAGAAAGCAAAATCTCCAAGAGGATGGGATTTAAAAAGGCAAAGTTTCTGAAGAAAAATTTAAAAAGTCTCCAACAATAATTAAAATCTGAAGGATTTGGATTCCCTTCTTCTAGTTCATTTTCACTGGCTGAGGTTGTTTGGCAATAATTGGGATGACTTGTGTTGTCGGTAATGTGCTTAGACTGAAATGGCTCAGGCTATTTCTATTAAGTATTTTCCCCTTCATTTATTCAATTTTGTCATTCACCTCAGAGCATTTTATCTTGAGAAGCATTCCTAATATGTTTCCTTCATTTAAGCCTAATATCTGCTTCCTTAATTTAGTATGTTATGTATGATCTGTTTTCCCTTAAATTCAACATGGCAAAACTTGAAACTCATTGTTAAATTTCTTGAATCAATAGAAATAGCCTTTTTATTTTCGTTTCAGGGAAATTATAAAATTGTACCATTTAAATATAAGGCTATGGGCCACGCACTGGAAACTGGGATTAGAATAGTTAAGTGGTTGCATTGGTCAAAAACATACTCAGTGGGTTTGAAGGGCCTTTATCTGTGCTATAGGCCTCTGACTCTTAGCACTTTATTGTGTAGTGCAAACTGCTGTTTGCCATTAAGACGTCTCCACTGCATGTCAAACAATTGCATAAATTATTTGGTTGTACTTTCTTGCAATGTAAAAACTATAGCTTTGACCAATATGGTTCATCGAAAACGAAATAATTTTGTTTCAAATTTGGCTGCTAAACAAGTTCACATTTCACTGAAGTAAATATTGGGGCACATTTTTGCAGGACTTTTTTAAACAATATGTTCCCCTCTTGGAGAAACTTGCTTTCAATATTTTGTGATTCAGATTTCATTGGCTGTAACTTGAAGAACATGTTGCCTTGTACACTGAAGCATGCGTTGCATGTAAGATCCAATTGCTCACCTAGAGGAAGTGAAACTTAACATGTCAAATGTGATGTTCTGGAAATTTTGTTTGATTATTTAGCATTTATTTTGGCAGCTGTCGATTTTTTTTTTATATTAACCACTGCAGATATTACCACTTTTAGGGCTCTTGTGGTGCAGTGGTCATTGTCCCTATCCCCGAACCAAGAAGCCCAGGTTCTAGTCCCACTTACTCTGGAGGTGTGTAATAACATCTCTGAACAGGATTAGAAAAATAGGTTAAATAAAAATATTTTTTAAAAACATCTTGTATAATGTCTGCAAAGTAATTCATTTTTTTTTTCTCTCTTCCTTTCTTGTCCTCCCCCCTCCCCTACCCCCACCCCAAACCCTCTTCCATTACTTTAATACATGAAGAATGGAGAGTTAATATTTGGCTGTAAGGATGACCAGGACTGCTTAATGGATCTGAATGAACTAGCTAATCATTTGAAAGCTTACTTTTTTCCTGCTAATGGCGTGGTTAGTGGACCACAATGCACAAGAACTGTTATCAGTGAACTGATTCATGTGATAACAATGGCTTTGGTGAGCAATGTAAACAATTGCAAGACGGGTGATGTGAAGAGAACAGTCCTCTCGGGGGAAAGAAGCCACTGTGAAGCAAGTCACTTTTGCAAGGAAGTTTTAAGAAATGGTAAGTGTACTTTTGGCAGCTTTTTACACCAGTGTGTATCTGTGGGTATAGTATGCATATTTGATTAAAAACTTAGTGTGATTGTCATGTCTTTATTACAAATTTAGCCTAAGCAGCAGGGGACTGAAGGAAAGTAGCCGCTTTAAGTTTTTATCCTGGCATATCTCCACTTCCATTTCATAAGCAAGGATGCTTCCCTCAAGTGTTGAATTGGTTCATTACTTGAAGAAATGATTTTGTTTCTTGCCTTGCGAAGACTTAAAATTTTGCTCATGTTTGCCAGCAACAGCTATGTTTAGTTTCAAACGTGCTTGCATTGTTAGTGAATGGCATAAGCATTGAGCCTTTCTTGAGCGTGAGATATGGTTTTGCAAAACCGAGACACGTTTTTATTCTTGAACTGCGTAGTGATCTCTAGGACCCAAACCCTATTTGAAAGTATAACCCTGCATCTTGCTAGTCAGTCGCAAAATTTCCCTGAACAGTAAACAATACTGTAGTTGATTTTAGTAACCGATTGGATCCATCTTTGGCTATGTGTTGTGAAAACTGATTTGTTCAGTTAGCAGCATTGTTAGAAGCTGTATTTTTAATCGATTGGAAATCAAGTGCAGGTTGTGCTCTTGGTGCCAAAAAGGCCTTTATGTATTGACAGAGCTTTGTCTTTTCATAAAATATTATTTGTACATTATGTAACATTTATAGTGTTTTCAAGGAAATATCATCAAAACTGGTCAGTTGGATTAATTTTTCATTCTCACCATGGTGAAATCATTGTCCACTTATTCCATTTCTATATATAGATTAACTGAGAAAGTCACCCCTGATTTTATTCTGCAGGACACTACCAGCTGATTGAAGTAATAGTCAGACTTTAACCAGCATGATTTGTTTCATTCTGCTTCTCCTTGAATCCCTCGCATTAAATTTGAGCTCTGGCTTTGAAAATATTCACATTCAAATACAATAGGAACAGCAAATGCTACTGAGTTACTAAACTGTGGGAAGAAAGTTTTCGGCCCCTAAGTGCCGTTAGTTCGTGTTGAAGGCCGTGTACTCTTGTGCATCTCAGCATATTTTATTCTAGTTCTTTGTCACAAAATCACCCTACCCAGTTGGTGCTTAAGTCCTGACTGACATCTGAGTTGTAATTGGGAGAGCTGTCCCACAAACCTGTTGAACAACAGACTGATGGTCATTCTCCACAAATCCTTGTCTTTAAAGTCAACATCCCAGACTCCAACATCACCATTCCTGGATATGCCCTGTTGGCAGGACAAACCCACCAGAAGTGATGGTGGCACAAAACTATACAGACAGAGCTGCCAAAGTTAAATCCTGACTCTTAACATCTCATGGGCTCAGGTCAGATGTGGACAAGGAGACTTTCTGGTGATTACCCCATATTGTCTTCCCTTAGCTGATGAATTTGTAGTCTTCTGTATTGAACAATACTAGGATGAAAGATTGAGGGTAGCAAGGGCACAAAATATACTTGATGAAGATCGTCGTCTTCATGAGGAGTGACTTGGTATGACCACTGCTGGTAGGGCTGGACAGGCCCTGAAGAACATATCTGCCAGACTGGACTGGCAGCAAGTGATGGGAGAACAAACCAGAAGGAAAATTGCGCTTCATTTCATCCCCATAAACTTTCCTGTTGCATAGGTATGTGTGCATGACTGTATTGGTGGGCATAAACTCTGCGCTGTTATTGTGGAGATGGACCTAGAGATGTCACATTAATGACACCCTGCATTATGTGTGGCACTACCACCATTCTAACAGGGATAGTTTCACAACAGATCTAGCATCTTAAAACTGGATATTTTACGGCTATCAGCAACAGCAGTTTCCATCCTCGTAAGTTGGCATTTTGTCACTCCTCTATTATAATCAAGCAGGTGGAGTGACCTGACTGAAAGAGGATTGTAAGAGAGCATGCCAGGATCAGTTGTCACCATTATGAATCACGAGAAGATTGTGTGGGCTCCTGAAATGGTGGCTGAGCTTGAGCCTAGACCACACATTTGGCAGGTGTTTCTGGGAGATGGAATTAGTCCTTGGCCTTTAATCACTGGCTATCCTTTCTCAGGCCTTTCTCAGTGCATCCTTAAATGCATCCTTAAAAATGCAATGCCAACCTGGTGAAGCTACAACACAGGATTACATACATGCTAAAGTTTGGAAACAGTACTAAACAATCCCACAAGCAACTGATCAGACCAAAGTTCTGCCACCAGTCTGGAGTTATAATAAGCAATTAGCAAACAACCAGAGGAGGGATCTCCCGAAAAAATTGCTTACAATCACTTGAATCGGTAGCAGGAGTAGGACGTTTAGCCCCTGGACTCTGCTCTAACATTCATAAGACTGTGGCCAATCTAATTTCAACCTCAAATTCAGAAGCTTGCCTACCCCTGATAAGCTTTCAACATCTAGTTTTAGATTCTCCTGTAAGAGGCAACATTGTTTCCAAATTTATCCTACCAAGACCCTTCAGGATTTTGTTTCAAAAAAGTCCACCACTAAGTCATTTAACCTGCACTAGGTACAAGCCTAGCCTTTTCAAACTTTGCTCATATGATATGCACATTTCCAGATAAAGTCTAGAAAACCCTCATTGAATTGCATCTTACGCACATGCGTAAGTTCTTAAATAAAGTGACCAATATTGTCAGTACAGAGTGGAGCTGGAGGACCACAGCAAGTCGGGCAGCATCAGAGGCAGAAGAATTGACGTTTCGGGCCTAGACCCTTCAGGATCAGAACAGAACCTTGATTAAGAGTGTAGGCCTGAAACGTCAAGTTGTCTGCTTCTCTGATGCTGCCTGTACTGCTATGTTCCTCCAACTCCACACTGTATCGACTCTGATTCCAGCATCTGCAGTTCTTGCTATCTGAGTGACCGACGCTGTGCATAATACTCAATGAGGTCATGCAGGTATCCTGTATGATTGAAGCATAATCTTCCTACTTGCGTACTTGATTCCCCTCAGTATAATTGATAACATAGTTTTCCTAATAACTGGTTCTGAGGAAGGGTCACTTGATCTGAAACTTTAACTCTGATTTTTCTCCACAGGTGCTGCCAGATCTGTTAAGTTTTTTTCCAGCAATTTCTGTTTTTGTTTCCTAACTACTTGCTGTGCTTTCATACTAACCTTGTGCAATTTATGCGCGAGGACACCCAGATCGCTCTGCATCTCAGATCTGAACGATATGTAAACTATAGATAATATGCTTCTTTTTCATTCCTCCTGCCAAATAGACATCTTCACATTTTCCCACATCCATTTCCACTTAGTTAACCAGTATCTTTTGTAACCCTCTTGTGCCCTCTTTGCAACTTATTTTCTGTCTATCTTTGTGTAATCAACAAATTTGGCTATCATATCACCTGTTCCTTCATCTAAGTCTGTAAATTGTAATCAGTTGAGGTAACAACATTGATCCCTGTAGCATATCACTCGTTTTATCTTGCCAACCTACAAAATACCTATTTCCACATCCTCTCCAATTCCCAATAGCCAGGCAATCATCTACTCATGTCAACATGCTGCCGCCAATATAGTATCTTTTGATGTAGCACCTTACCAAATGCCTTCTGGATATCTTGCAGTTAGTGTTCCTATGTGTATGCTGGCCTTGTCCTCCTAGATGCAAGTGGTTGTGGGTTTGGAAGATGCTGTATAAGGATCTTTAGTGAATTTCTGCTGTGGATCATGTAGATGGTACACATTGCTGCTTCTGAGCATTGGTGGTAGAGGGAGTGAATGTTTGTTATGTAGTGCACATTAAACAGCTGCTTTGTCCTGGATTGTGTTAAGATTCTTGAGTGTTTGAGCTGAAGAGAAAAGTTACCATCATGGTCCTGACTTGTGCCTTGTAGATGGTGGACAGGCTTTAGGGAGTCAGAAGATGATCTATCTGCTGGTTCCCTTTTATCTACAGCATGTGATAACACCACAAAAAACTGCAACAGATTGCTCAAACATAACTTCCCCTTCAGAAAACCATGTTAACTTTGTCTGATTACCGTAAATGTACCGAAGTGCCCAGCTTTAACTTCTTTAATAACAACTTCTAATATTTTCTGGCAAACTTGCCTGTGGTTTGCTGTTTTGTGTCCCTCCTGTTTTGAATAAAGGCATCAAAATAATTATCTTTTAATCTAATGAGACCATCGCTGAATCAAGGGAGCTTTGGAAAATTTAAACCTAGCACACCACCTATCTCATTAGCCACTTTTTAAAAGAACTTGGTATCAAGTCCGTTAGCTGCAGGCTGACAAATGCCTGTGACCTAAAACAGTTTATTCAATGCCCCATCTTGTGTGATTGTGATTTTTATTTCTACTTTGTTCATTCATGGGAAATAGACATCACTGGCTGGCCCAGCAGTCAATATCCATCCTTAATTACCCTTGGGAAAGTGAGCTGTTTTCTATTTTTTTGATGAAAGTAGACCCACAATGCTGTTGGGGAAGGAGTTTCAGGAGTTTGACTCAGCAGTAACTAAGGAATGGCAACATATTTCCAAGTCGGGATGCTGAGGAGCTTGGAGGGCATTTTGCAGGTGGTGATTTTCCTGTGTGTCTGTTGTCCTTGTCCTTCCAGGTGGAAGTAGTTGTGGGTTTGGAAGATGCTGTCTAAGGATATTTGAATTTCTGCAGTGCATTTTGTAGATTATATACATTGCTGCTTCTGGTGACTGAGGGAGTGAATGTGTAGTGCCTGTTAAATGGGTTGCTTTGTCCTGGATGGTATCAAGATTCTTAAGTTTGAGCTGAACAGGAGATTATTCCATTGCATTCGTAACTTGTACCTTGTAGATGGTAGGCAGGCTTTAAGGAGTCAAGAGATGACCTATTCTGTACAGGATACTTCAGCACTTGTTGCTGTGGCCACAGTTTATGTGGCTTGTCCAGTTCAGTTTCAGTCATTGGTAACCCTCAGGATACTGGTTGCAAGGGATTCAGTAATGTAATGCCCTTGAATGTCATAGGGTGATTCTGTCTTATTGAAGATGGTCTTTGCTTGGTGTGGCATAAACAGCACATTTCCTGAGATCCTCCCTCCTTTCCATTTCCTGTTTTATTGATGCTCCTGGAATGTTTATTGCATTTTCTTTCATGAAGGCTACAATATACTTTTTCAAGTAATCTGCTATTTCCTAATTTTCCATTATCAATTCTTCTGTTTTTCAAAGGACCAAGTCTTGCTTTGTTAGCTCTTTTCTTTAAATATTCATTGAAAGTCTAACCAGCTGTTTTTATCATCTGGATACCTTTCTTTGTATTCTATTCTTTCAGTGTATATTAATTTTTTTGGTCATTCTTTGCAGTCTTTATATTCTGTCTAATCTTCTGACTTGCCTGTTTTGCACAACCATATTCTTTTTCTTTAAATTTGATTATAATGACATTGGCATCGTGGTGGCTCAGTGGTTAGCAGGAATGCCTCTCAGCACCATGGACCCGAGTTCAGGTCCAGCCTCGAATGTCTGTGTTGATTTCCTCCGGGTGCTCTGATTTCCTCCCGTAGTCCAAGGATGTGCAGGTTAGGTGGATTGATCATGCTAAATTGCCCATAATATCCAAGGATGTGCAGGTTAGGTGGATTGGCCATGGGAAATGCAGAGTTATTGGGCTAGGGTAGGGAGACCTGTCCCGTTGGAATGTTCTTCGAAGGGTCAGTGTGGACTTGATGGGCCGAATGGCCTGCTTCCACACTGTACAGATTCTATGATTGGAAGGACTAGGAAGGAGACTTTGCTGGAAGATTTTGAACAGTTAGGAGCTAAATGAGAAAGCAGAACCTCCAAGGTGTTAATCTCTGATTACTACCTGATCCATGGACAAACTGGCATTGGATAAATCAAGTCGAGGAGTTAAATGAGTGGTTGGAAGATTGGTGTCAGAATGACAGTTAGTTCGTGGGGCACTGGTGACGTTTTGGGGTGAAAAGGAGCTGTTCTGGAGGGATGGGTTTCAATTGAATCATGCTGGGACGAGTCACAAAGTTAGAACTACAGCACAGAACACGGCCTTTCAGCCCATTGTGTCCATGCCATTCAAAAGCAATCGTCTAACTATTTTGCTCCTACTTTCCAGCATTTAGTCTGTAGCCTTGTATGCCTTGGCATCACAAGTGCATGTCTAAATACAATTTAAATGTTGAGGGTTTGTGCCTCTACTGCTGTTGAGCTACATTCAGAAGGTACTCTGTATCTGGAAAAGTTTTTTCTTCACTAGTGTCCTGGTGAATCGAATAACTAAGGCTGTAGAGAGTGCTTGAACCTAATTTTGGGGAGGGGTGTGGTTTGGGAGCAACGTTACACGTGGCAATCGAGCATCTCTTTTTTTAAGAAGGGTAACGAGGATAATCCAGGAAATTACAGGCCTGTGAGCCTCACGTTGGTGGTAGGGGAATTATTGGAAAAGATTCTTGGAGACAAGATCCATATGCCTTTAGAAGCAAAGGAACTTACTAGCGATAGACAGCATGGTTTTATGCGAGGAAGGTAGTGTCTCACTAACTTAATCATCTTTGTCACCTCATCAAAAAAACTTGATTGAGTGAGAAGTGGTTAATTGTTGTCTACACGAACTTCAGTAAAGTCTTTGACAAGGTCCCTCATGGCAGACTGGTATGAAAGGTGAAGTCATATGGTATTAGGGGTGAGCTGGCAAGATGGATACAGAACTGGGTTAGTCGTAGGAGACAGAGGGTAGCGGTGGATGCTTTTTAGAGTGGAGGGTTGTGACTAGTGACGTTCCACAGTGATCAGTCCGAGGATCCCTACTGTTCGTGGTTTACATAAATGATTTAAAGTTTTAGCAAAGATTTTGTAGCTCAGGTTGTGGACTTGGCTTGCCGAGCTGGCTTGTTTTCATTCAGACGTTTTGTCGCCATGCTTGGTGACATCAGTGAGGCCTCTGATAAAGTCATGTTGTTCTACTCTGCTTGGAATTTATGTGGTCTGGTCTGTTGTGGTGAGTGGCATCATTTCTGGTTTTGATTTGTATGAGTTTGTATATGGGGTCCAATTCTATGTTTGTTGATTTGCGTAATGGATTGACGACCATGCCTCTAGAAATTCCTGTGTCTGTTTGGCTTGGGCTACTATGGTTATGTTGTCCCAGTTAAACTGATGGCCTTCATTGTCTGAGTGTACTGATATTAAGGAAAGTTCGTGGTGTCGTTTTGCTGCTAGTTGATGTTCATGTATTCTGATGGCTAATTTCCTTCCTGTCTGTCCGATGTAATGTTAGTGGCAGTCGTTGCGTGGTGTTTTGTAAACCACGTTGGTTCTGCATGTTTTGGAAATGGGGTCTTTAATCCTTGAGTGTTTTGTCGTAGAGTGGATGTGGGCTTGTGGGCCACTATGATTCCTAGTGGTCTAAAACGTGACTGGTCTAATTAGAATGTTTGCAGATGATAGAAAGATTTGGAATTGCAAATGGTGAGGAGGATTGTCCGGGGATACAGTTGGAGGCATGGACAGAAAAATGGCAGATGGAGTTTAATCTGGACAAATGTGAGATGATGCATTTTTGCAAGGTCAGATTCAGGTGGAAATCAGCATCCTTCCATTGCTACCCTCTGTCCTTTTATGACTAAGCCATTTCTACATCCATCTTGCCAGCTCACCCTTGATATTATGTGACTTCACCTTTTGTACTGGTGTCCCCATGAGGGACCTTTTGTTAAAGGCTTTACTGAAGTCCATGTGGACAACAGCTACTGCTTTTCCCTCCATTATCATCACCTCATCAAAAAACTGGATTAAGTTAGGCATGACCTTCCCCGCACAAAACCATGCTGTCTATTGCTGATAAGTCCATTTGCTTCTAAATGCGTATAGATCTTGTCCCTGTAAATGAAGACACTTCTAATATGCAAGGGGTAAATATGTCAGCGCAGGTTTGGAGGGCTAAAAGACCTGTTCCTGTGCTATATTGTTTTTTGATAATTAAGGATGGGCAATAAATCTGGCCTTGTCAATGATAATGATTTGGATTGAATATAGGAGGGAAAGTTTGCAGTTGACACCAAAATTGGTGGGTGTAGTGGACAGTGAAGAAGGTTATCTGAGTAAAACGGGACCTTGATCAGATGGGCTGATGGGTCAAGGAGCGGCAGATGGAGTTTAATTTGGGTAAATATGAGGTGTTGAATTTTTAGAAGGCAAATCAGGACAGGACTTGTATATTTAATAGTAGGGTTCTGGGAAGTGTTCCCGGACAGAGAGACCCTGGGGTGCAGGTTTATAGTTCCTTGAAGCTGGATTTGCAGGTAGACGGGGTATTGAAGAAGGTGTTTGGTATGCTTGCTTTATTGGTCAGTGAATTGAAAATAGGAGTTGGGATGTCATGTTGCCGCTGTACTGGACATTGGTTAGGCCGCTTTGAATACTGTGTAAAATTCTGGTTCTCCTGCTAAAGGAAACATCTTAAACAAGAAAGGGTTCAGAAGAGACTGAAGAATGTTGCCAGGTTTGGAGGATTTGAACTAAAGGGAGAGGCTGAGTAGGCTGGGGCTATATTCCCTAGAACGTCGGTGGCTGAGGGATGACTCCATAGAAGTTTATAAAATTGAGGGGTATGGATAGGGTGAATAGTCAGGTCTGTTTCCCAGGGAATGGAGCCCAAAACTGGAGGGCATAGGTTTTGGGTGAGATCAGAGATTTAAAAGGGACCTAAGGGACAACGTTTTCATGCTGAGGGTGGTGTGTGTATGGAATGACTTGCTAGAGGAAGTGGTGGAGGCTGGTACAGTTACGACATCTTAAAAGGCATCTGGACAGATAGGTGAGTAGGAAGGGTTGAGGGATATGGGCCAAATGCTGGCAAATGGGAGTAGATTAATTTAGGATATCTGGTCGGCAAGGATGAGTTGGACCAAAGCTCTGTTACACTATGATGTTTATGTCCCATGACCAAATTAAAAAAAAAAAAAAAATTGAATCTACGAGTAGCTAGATCAATATTAACTGGTGTATAAATTTGCTGTTACATTGATACTATATTCTTGAACAGGTGTTCCCAAAATGATGGTTGTGAATCTCTGGGCTCGCATTGTGTGTAATTGGGTTTGTGAGCTCTGTGGCGGCAATGACAGATTTGCAGCAGAGACTTGGATATAAGAGCCTGTGAATTGGCTGTCAGGCCCCTTTTTAAATACCTGCCATATTTTTGGCCCTTGATCTGGCTAAATCCAATAAGCACAGAGTCCCACTCACTGACAGTAACAGAGTCTGCAAAATGGTTGATGTTTGTTTTTTTTTTCTATAGTATAGATATAAAATGAAGGATGTCAGTTTTCCACTTGCACTTACAAACTTTCAGTTAACTTATAAGGATGCATGTTTGGATGTAAAATGCATGTAACATTTGATGCAAGACCATTAAAACCTAACTCCAGCTTAAAAATCCATTTCAGATATTTTTATTGAAGATGTATTATGGATAACAATGTATTGTTCAGTAATGCAGAAATAATTCCTTGTTTCCAGGTATTCATGTTGTGGAAAATTCTGGCTTGCCTAGAGGTTGTGTTCTTTCTCGGATCCTTCAAGTACAGATGCTTGATATGATGGACATTGATGGAATCTATCCTTTGTACCTGAGAGTTCAACAGCATATAGAAGAATTTCCAAAAGACAGGTTAACTGGACTTGTTATGTGATGTAAATTTAGAAGTATATGAAAATAGGGATGGGACAATATGTATCAGTTCCGGAACACTTTACAGCATTGGGTGGATCAGTTAGCTCTGTAACGTAGATTGAAGCTAACAGCGACGGTTCAATTCTCACACTGGCAGATGACTCACTGGTCATCTCTCTCTCTCTCTGTTTAGAAAGCAGCCTGTGGTCCAGTGGTGACTATGGTGACTTTGACTTTACATTTACAATATTGCATGTTGGATGAGTTAACTGGAGGTTTGTTATCTTGCAGTCCCAGAAAATCTTGGCCTGAGGAGGAAATCCGGTTTGTGTTGAATGGGAGTTGACAGTTGATTCCTTTTAGTTTTTGTTTTCTCTGTTGCTCTGAGAAGCTGCCACACATCCTGTTGGTAGAATGCGCTCTATTTCCCACTGCTTCATGGAGTCTTTGGCCACTCTTGTCCCTCTTCTACCCATGATAATTTGAGCTCATCCAAAATTCTGCTACCTGTGTCCTAATTCGCACAAAGTTTTTTGTTCCACTGTTGCCCTGTTAAGCTGGCAGTGAAGTTAATAGCTCTTCAAAGCTCATGTGCATTATTTCAGCTTCTTTCTTGATTCACCTATTTTCTCTCAAAATCTATTCCCTGTAACCATGTAGAGGGGGGATGCTTCCATTTTCTTTTTTTTGTTTGAGGTTTATTGATTACATATTTGTGCCCTCTAGTCCTACATTTGTTGAATTAAATAGCTAGTTTATTCTTTTTAATTTTTTAATGATGTGTTGTCTCTCTGCTCTGGCACAAATAAGTTTTCAGTTCTGTGTCTTTTTTTTTTAAACTGAATCATCTGAAGCCTTGTAAATGCCTCTTTAAACAGTCTTAGAACAGCGTAACTTAATTAAAAATGGGTGAGTATCTAATTGTTTCAGAGATAGTAGGAACTGCAGATGCTGGAGAGTCTGAGATAACAAGGTGTAGAGCTGGATGAACACAGCAGGCCAAGCAGCATCAGAGGAGCAGGAAGGCTGACGT
>NC_063347.1:18137153-18160137 GCF_021869965.1 Rhincodon typus
GAAACGTCAGCCTTCCTGCTCCTCTGATGCTGCTTGGCCTGCTGTGTTCATCCAGCTCTACACCTTGTTATCTGAGTATCTAATTGGTTTTGTTAACTTATCTCACCATGACCAGGTATTTTTATCTCATGTACATGTCCAGTTTTTCTGCATCTTTGTGCAGTATCCTACGTTTATCTTCCTCTAGGTCCATCTGCCATGTTTTAGCCCATCTATGTAATTTCTGCTTGATATAACTTGTGTTGTCAGAAAATCTAATTTTATTGTAAAAACAACCTTTTCCATATTGTTGGCAAATATGTCAAGTGATATTGCTCCCATCAAAATCTTTGAAAAATTACTAGTTATTTTATCCAAAAGGCATTTTATACTAGTCACAGTCCTCTGTTTGCAAAGCCATTGTGACAAGTTAACTCGTGAAAATGCTGTGGTAGGAATCCGAATCCTTTGCTATTTTAATATGTCTATTTAATAATCGTGTTTAATAGCCTTAATATCTGTCCAATGCTGATTAAACCTCAGAATAAATGATACTGTTATTTTTCCTATGTTGTGAACTTTAATTCACTGCATGTATTATACTGACCACTTGAGGGTGTTGTAGGACACTAAATCTTGAAAAATTTGTAACAATATTAGCAATTTAAATAATAGACTCTTAAACAGAGCCTTATTTCTGTAAGTTACAATTAACATTTCAAAGTTTTGAGAATAATGCATTTAAGAGTACTCCATATGTTCAAAGGATGTCATCACTATATTTAGAAATTTTCAGTTTGGAACTAAAATATGAACAGGAGCCAGTGAAGCTAATACAAAATGTGCTGTGTTAGTGGTTATAACTTTGTGCATGATTGCTTTTAAAAACTTGTCTATACTGCATTTGAAAATTAGTAAAACAATGATCCTGCTACTTCAAAATAAATTACTCTAAACCTATATTATCATTAACTAGGGATTTGAAATGGCTTGGGTATAAAGGCAACACAGTGTGGAGCTGGAGGAAGATAGCAGCTCAAGCGGCATTAGAGGAGTAATAAATTTGACGTTTCAGGTCGAGACCCTTCAGAAATGGGGAGAGGGGAAAAGGGGGCTCAGAAATAAATAGAGGGGTGGGGCTGGAGAAGGTAAGTGGGATGGTGATAGATGGATGCAGGTAGGGGGTGGTGGGGATTGGTCAGTGGGAAGGGTGGGGCGGACAGGTTGGAGAGAAGATAGACAGACAGGTTGTGTCAGGTCAAGGAGGCGAGTCCACAGGCAAACTGGAGGAGCAGCACCTCCTATTCCACCTCGGGAGCCTACAGCTCGATGGCCTGAACATAGAATTCACCTAGTTTTAAAATCTCCCCACCCCCAGCCTCATCCCATGTCCAGCATCCCCCCGACCACCTTATCCCCACCTCCTTGACCTGACACAACCTGTCCACTACCTTCCCCACCACTCCCCTACCTGCATCCACCTATCACCATCCCACCTACCTTCCCTCCAGCCCCACCTCTCCTCTCTCTATTTGTTTCCCAGTTCCCTCCCCCCTCCCCAGTTCTGATGAAGGGTCCTGACCTGAAATGTTGACTTTCCTGTTCCTCTGATGCTGCCAGACCTGCTGTGTTCCTCCAGCTCCACACTCTGTTGCCTCTGATTCCAGTATCTGCAGTTCTTGCTATCTCTCAGCTATAAAGGCATTTTTCAAGCCCACCAATTAAGTGTCCCTTGTTTTGGCTGGTCAGAACTGTAACATGGTTTGGATATCCTGCTGAGGAAAGCCCAAGCAATACCGAGTAAAAATTGGGATTCTCATTTTTGTCAGTTGATTGTATGGTATGGCTTTGCATGTGGGTACTGATCATGAACAGAAATGTGGCTGTACAACCTCTAAGACCAAATCCTATCAGCTGACCTAAGGTTAACATCACATCTTTCTAGTCATGCACACCAGTGTGAGCAAGACATTGTGAGAAGCTCCATTCTGTTGTAGTTACTTGTTTTTGAGACATTGAAAATGTGGCTGTGATTTAATAAAAACATTTTTTGTTTAGTCATAGTTTTGATTTAAATAACTGTTATTTTCATTCTTTCCTATGCAGGACGAGGTTGCATTTAGATGGCCCTTATAACGAAAATTTTTATGGAAGTCTATCAGATTCTCATTCTCAAGATGATGAAACAGTGGACTATGCAGCCCAAAAGGTAAAATTAGTTATTGCATTATTTTTTCATAAGCATGTAAATTGCATCAAAGAAAGATGAATTTCTGTCATTGTTTAAGTATTGATGTTGACCTATCCACGTCACTTTAATTGTTTTGGTCAAAATATTGGTAACTGTCAGTGAAGATTGAAACGATAAGGCATAAAAATCACAACTGGCACCTTTTCAATAATCCTGAGTGATTGCCAGCAAATGAGCTGTTAATCTTAATAGAAGCTTAAGTGAGCAAGCACTCTGCAATCCATCTTGATAAGCATTTGAAAAGCTAAACTGTACCTACCTAACATTTGAGTCTAGTATCATACCAAATTAAACATTGTTAATAAAAAAAAAAGTAGCTGAGTAGACCAGGCTGTATCTACAGTAAACAAATAACATTTCAAATCATCTGACCAGAGCATTTTTTGATTTTTATTTCAGATTTCTAATATCCACAGTAATTTCCTTTGATAATTTTAAACTAGAGCTTTTGCATAAGCCTACATTTTTTTTGTTTAACCCTTGGGCAGCATTTGGTGAGCTCCAGAGCAAGGAGGTTAATGATGAATAACCCATGCCTGCAGTGAGACTGCCCTCTGTGGGGGGAAAAAAAAATCAATCTGTAAGATTGTCCAATGCGTTATTCTACTGCTATGCTATATGATTCATATCAGTGTTACCTCCAGATGTGGGATTTAAACATAATTTTTAAAATGAAGCACGTCTGGAACTGTTGTCTTAATACCTTTACTGAGTAAATGAGTTAATCTTGGTCTACAAGATATTGAATCTGTGTTCTATAACAAAGTTCTTGTCTCTCGGTTGACCAAAGCAAGATCACAAATTAAGTAGATATGCCAGGAAGCCTGCAGCTTGTAAGAAACAGCATGGGTATGATGGACCCCTGAAACCACTGCATATGCATTCCTTGGATGCTGTTAGTAAAATCATTTAAAACAGCTGTTTTTGAACTTGATTATTTATCAGTTTCCACATTGTTAGCCTATCGACTTATTTCTTAGAATCAATCAGTTCTCACTGCTAATGCTGTTTAAAATTTCAATGCATCAAGAAAAGTTCTATCATCGTTGTCATTCATTTTAAATGCTAGCATCCAGGTGACAGATTAACAAGCAATTTAATAAACAAGGATTCATTTCCAGAGGGACTGAGTTGAAAAGTAAAGAAGTCAAGGTCAGACTACACCAATATCACTGTATACAAATTGTGACAAAAAGATATTGAGAGATTGGAGAGGGTCAAAAATATTTCACAGGTAATACCAGAAGTATGGCGTATCCTTATTAGAACAGCAAACGGGCTGGAACATTTTTTATTTCTCTTGAAAAGTGAGTGATGTGGGGAGTCCTAGTTGAGGTGTTAAAATTGTGAAGGGATTTGATGAGTAGATACAAAGCATGCTTAGGAGAGCAAATCCAGAGGCCAATATAAATACCTATATAATGGTCACCAAGAAATTAAGAGAATTCAGAAGAAACTTCTTCACCCAATGAATAGTGTGAACAGAGAATTCCATTGCCACAGGGTGTATTTTAAGCAAATATATGATCAAATGGCAGATGGAGTTCAATCTGGATAAATACAAGGTATTGCATTTTGGTACAACAAACAAGGGTAGGGCTTATACAATTAATGGTAAGGCATTGGGTAGTGTTGTAGAACAAAGGGACCTAGGGGTTCAGGTACACAATTCTTTGAAGTTTTTATGACATGCTTGCCTTCATTACTTAGTCCTTTGAGTATAGGAGTTGGGAAGTCATTGTTGAGGTTATATGGGACATTGAGGCCTCTTCTGGAATACTGTGTCCAGTCCTGGTTGCCCAATTATGGTAGGATATTACTAAGCTGGCAAGGGTTCAGAAGAGATTTACCAGGATGTTGCCAGGTATATAAGGTTTGGGTTAAAAAGGAAGACTGGGACCTTTTTTCATTGGGGAGTAAGAGGTTGAGAGGCAACCTTATAGAAGTTTATAAAAATAATGAGGGGTATAGATAGAGTTAATGGTGGTTGCCTTTCCCTCGGAAGGGGGATTTCAAGGCTAGGGGGCACATTTTTAAGGTGAGAGGCGAGAGATTAAAAAAGACATGGCAAATTTTTTTTACACAGAAGGTGGTTCACATGCAGAATGAACATCCTGAGGAAGTGGTAGATGTGGGTACAATTACAATGTTTAAAAGACACTTGGATGAGTACATGAATAGGAAAGGTTTGGAGGAATATGGGCCAGGAGCAGGCAGGTCAGACTAATTTATTTGGGATTATGTTCAGCATGAACTAGTTGGACCGAAGGGTCTGTTTCCACGCTGTATGACTCTAACTGTATATACAGTACTTGAAGGAAAGCTAGGTAAGTCTTCAAGGGAATAGTGTCAGGGAGAAAAAAGTAGGAATTAGCTCAACTGAATCACTGCTAATAATGAACTGGTTGACCAAATGGCTTGTTTCTGTGCTGAAGAATATCCTATATAATTTGTACCTATAATTGGTCTTTGAGAATATAGACTATGTTGGTTCCTGGCAACTGCATGCAAGCAAATTATCTAAAATAGAAGAGACAGCCAGAACTGATATATTTTTTCAGAAATAATTGGTAACATGGTATTTTCATGTTCGGCAATTTTCCATGTAGTTTTAGCTTAATTTTTGTGTGAAGAATAACAAAATGATAAGTTATTTATCTGGCTTTTGTGCAATCATCTCACTGTATGATTTGGCATTCATATTTGTTTATAATTGTCATAATTGTTTATTAGTTTGACCTGAGGCATGCTTTTGCATAGTCATTTTCTTTTAACCCAAAGTCGTAAAAGTTGTTGCCTTTTAAAATGTGCATCTAGCAGCAGTTGTGACTAGAATTTTTGTGGTTTTTTTTATTTAAAATTATAGATTCATCAGTACAGGGTTGCTACAACAGCCAAGGATTGCTCCATCATGATTGCGCTTTCGCCTTGTCCTCTGGAAGAATGGTAAGGGGTCTGTCATTGGAAATACAGTAAAAACAGTACGATGTAAACAAAACTATAATTAATGGAATAAATTACAGTCCATGACAATCTACAGAGTAAAACATTAGCATTTTTATCAAGCCGTATGCTCAAAACATTAACCTTTCATTGCATTATCAGGCATTGTATATTGGTAGGATTACTTCATTTGGAACCACTTATGTTATCGTTTCATCTGTTTAAACCTCAGTATTTCTGTTTTTCCAGCTGCAAAATTGTCACCAGCATTGTGACAACAGAATACTGGTCAATTTAAATTTCTGCACCCTAGAATCATGTTTGGAATGGGAGGATGAGATCTGTGCTGTGCTAGTCAGTACATGGAGTGTAACAGATGTAGAATCCTTCTGTGACACATGATCATATAAGACTGCCTTGTATTTGTGTTAGCTTTCCATATATTTCTCTTGAGTTACTGAATTTATTTCTGATCATGTGATGGTAAAGCTCACTAAACATAAAGGGGTGTTCAACACAAGGTGACCTTGCTATTTCTTTGAAGAACTGCTTTTCACAAAGTATGTTGTGTTAAGATTTTCATGCTGAGGCACCCTTTATATAATTTGTAACTTTCTTCCAGTTTGGTTTTGATTACCACTTCACATTCAGAAATTATCTCTTGAGGAGCTAGGTATTCCTTTTCAGAAAAAGATAAGTGGAATTTAAGAATGCTTTATGACAGAATTACAAGGTCATAAGAAGAGGAAAACCATTTAGTTCATCCATTGTAAAGAACATTACAGTATCTAGCCAGTTCTTAATGTTTCTGGGGTTTGAATTCCAATTGCTAACATTTTCGTTTAGGCAGTCATTCTATCTCTTGCAGTGGAGCAGTGTACTCTCATCCCATTTCCTATTCTTATCTCTATCTACGTGTGTGTGTGTGTGTGTTACTTTTTCCTGTAATTGATATAGTCTCTGCATCAATAGATAATTGTGATCAGGCATGCCATTTTCTTATGACCCTGAGTATTTTGTTTGTTTGAGTAGTAGTTCTCAATATATACTGCGTTGTTGTAGCTTCACCCAAGTATTAAAGTTTTTAACTATATACCCAGAGCTTTAGGAAACCAGAAGTCCTTTGATATATCCCTCTCACTTTGCTGCAAACGAAAATAAATGCAAGACCTTTTTTCTGAAACCATAATCGAAGTTATGTATAATTTTAATGATTTTTCACCATTTCTGTAGTTCTGATGTTCTTACCATAAGGGTCTGCTGTGAACTGCATGTAATACTCAAATTATATAAATAACTAGTATGGATAGAGGAATTACATGTTATTCATTCTCAGATGGCCAAAACTGAAATGTTCTATTTATTTTTAGTTGCCCATGGAAGCTGATGGCATCAGAATATTTCAAAATAAGATGGTGTTTTAGTTTGAGGCTGTGGTGTTCTAGGATGCTGTTATGCTTGTTAAATCTAGGTGTTACAGACTGATGTTTTATTGAAGTGAGCTTGATCAGGATGGCTTTGGATGAGTGCTAGATTGAAAGGAATCAAAGAAAACTTTAGTAACAATACATTTGGGGACATTCGAGAGGAAAGAAAAATTAGAAGTGGGAATGGCCAGAGCAGTTTAATTTTTGGCAAAGAGAGTAAAGACAGCTTTTCTTCTGTCCAGAGATAGTAGGAACTGCAGATGCCGGAGAATCTGAGATAACAAGGTGTAGAGCTGGATGAGCACAGCAGGCCAAGCAGCATCAGAGGAGCAGGAAAGCTGACGTTTCGGGCCTAGACCCTTTTTCGGAAGAAGAACTTTAAAATTGACAGAGCTTTGGGGAGTCAGCAAGGACCCAATCAGGTCTTGATTGGGTCCTTACTGCAAAAACAACCCAATGGTCTCAATGAAGTTCCAACAAAGATTTTCCCTCTGATTACTTTTAACTTGTATTGCATTCACCCAAAACAAAATTAAGTTAAAAGTAATCAGAGGGAAAATCTTTGTTGAAACTTCATTGAGACCATTGGGTTGTTTTTGCAGTAAGGACCCAATCAAGACCTGATTGGGTCCTTGCTGACTCCCCAAAGCTCTGTCAATTGATTTAATGAGACAAGTTTCATAGTATCTTAGTGCATTGTATGGCCACATCTTAAGCACTTACATAACTTTATGTGCATTTTGTTATTAAATTCACTGCCTCCAATTTAGTTCCTGAAATAAATAGTTATTCTTTTATGCTGGTCATTGAAAAATATATATTCCTGTTTTTTAAATGATACTTATCTCAATTTCTCCCAACAGCTCTTGCATTTTGGAGTTTCTATTAAACTAGTGGTTAGAATTTGGTTAAAACATTGGGGAGCAGAATTAAATTTACATATGAATAGTATACAGTGTGATTTCAGATCCCTGTATCTTAATTCTCATAATACAGGATATATCTTCACTACACATCTTTTTCTTTACAGGCCTGAACCAGGTACCATAATTCAGACATCACGGGCTTGCTTTGTATATTCTGTCTCTATTCTAGATTTGGATCCCAAACCATATGAAAACATTGCACACCAGTACAAACTTGATGGGAAGATAATAAACTTTTACTTGCAGAGCACGAGAGCCAAAAAGGATCTTAATACTCCAAACTTCTACAAGGAAAATGAAGAATGCACACTGTTTTTTCATTCAGTGTGAGTTGTTGTGGGGCCTTGCTATTCTCATCACAAAGAACTGCACTGACTGAGAGGCCACAAGTATAAAGGAGAAGTTTCAAAAATGTTTGTCGAGTAAATTTGAACATTGACATTGGCAAAATATTTTAAATTCTGAACCTCGCTCACTAAACTTGCTCAAGTGGATGACTTTATTTTAAAAGTATGTCATTCACCAGTTTGAAAATAGCACTAAACATTTTTTACTGAAATCCGTTAACCTTTGTCTTGAAACTCCAGATTGTAAATATTAAAGCACAGTAATTTTAAAGATACCTGTAGAGTCAGTTGATTGGTGTTTCAAAATACCTGTCTTGGAGAGTAGAAGTTCTTTAAAAGCAGCTAAGTAAAAAATACTTTTATTTACGCAGCACTGAAAACTGCAAGAGAAACGTGATGTTCTTTAACAAGATTTTAGCATTTTTATTGCAATTTTGAGTTTAAATGAGTGGGTTAAAGCCATGGTCATGCACTTGATTAAAAATTGCCTACTTTCTGGATATTAGTTCATCACAGGAATTGCTGCTGGGAGCGATATTTGTTTTTCCACTGCTTTAGTTTGTGCCACTTGGTGAATATGCCACAGTTAGTGCACATAACAGTTATAATTTCTTGTTGTATGTTTGATCTAACCACTTGAATGGTGCCATTGAAATTTGGTTTTGTGACCCTCCACTTCGCACAATAGCTTTTCATAAATTGGGTGAAGGATGACAAATGGAAGCAATGTTTCTTTTGGGAGGCATAAATATGAAGCATTATTACCCCAAAGTTGTCATGATGTCTTGACACTAAACTAATTTTCAGAATTATAAATTTCAATAAAAACAACTCCATTGTTTAACTGACTTCTGAACATCAGGATTAAAACTAAATTGGGAGGAGTTGCTGTGGGATATTGTTTTTAAAAGTACTTTGTGCAGGGATATTATTTACCTTCAGCAAAGAATGTCAGTGCATAACGTACCCTGGAGTAATTCAGTTTAGGGCAGTAAATGTTCTGACAGTAACTTTAAGGACCACCTAAGGGACAGATGAGTTCTGTAATTCCAGCACTCCTGTAGATGCATTTTTTGATAAACTAAACCACCAGCGATATAATCTCTTGTTTATATTCAGTGGATTGAAAATCTGACTGTCTTGGCCATTTTACAAGTTGCATTTTCAGTGAGAACTGGATTGTGAAATCCCCTCCAGTTAACATTTTCTGAAATATCAGAATTAAAATTAATTTTGAGATTTTTTCATTCTCAACTGTAGTAAATAACTGATTTAGTAGTACATGCTCAAAAGCATCACTGTGCACTGAACCAAAACAAAACACCTCGTGAGTGAATGTTTATAAATGTGATGAAGGTAAGTGATAGCAGAGTTAAGGTTCTGAACATGGAGAAAAATGGTGTGTTTTAAATTTTAAGTCAGTATCACTGATCTTCATTCAGAACATGAGAACTGGAGATTCTCCAAATAATGGTGCAGGTATGCTAAAGGCTTTGGGTGGGGTGGGGAATCATTGAGTACAAAAACTTTTTTGTGATTAGCATATTGGGAAAAATGGAGTAAAGGCTCCTTGTCAACTGAGCAGAGTGGAAGTAGCACAATGACTTCAGGAGTGTAATATTGGGGTTGCTAATTTGCCACTTAAATTTACACTTCATAAAACTATAGAGTCTAAATGGAGAGAGAATGGAATGAGCAAGTTGCATGTAAACAAGTTTTTTGTTTTAAAACCTCAGCAAAAAGGTTTGGTAAAACAGTTTAAACAAATGTGTGCTATTTAATTTTCTTTAAATGTCCTTTTGATAATTTTACTTGTCTTATGCCATACTGCACTCCTTCTGCAGTTAAACCAATGCAAGATCCAAAATTTCCAAAAAACTATTTTGAAAATGAGATTTTTAAAAAAAATTTATCATACCATGAATAGAGGCTATGAATTACGTGGTGAAAAACTTGTCCTTTTTAGATTGTTTTGTTTAGATCTTGTCAATTAAGCTGTTGTTATTGAATTAAAACATCCTTATTTGTTCCCTTACTTTATCTACATTTTGTGAACTAGTCTACTCCTGACAGACTGTTTACAAAAAACAAATTATGGCATGCTTTTCTATTTCTGTGATACCGACAGTCTGTCTGTTAACTCTTGGCTTTCAACTAGACAAGGCAAACTAGTGATGCCATTAAAATAAAACTATTCATAACCCCTTTTCTGTAAAGTGTACAGCCCTTTTGGGTCTGAAGAGAGCTGCCGAAGCACTTATTTCTTTATCAAGGTGGGTTAGTAGGAATGTGACTACATACACCATTGTATTTTGGATCCAAAGATAGTGATGATGGAAGCTCCAGTTTTCTTTTCATTAAATGGGTAACCAGGAATCTCTTGCATTCTTACCACTTGCCATCACTGTATGTTGGAAAGATTTGCAAATTAATTGTCTGTCCAGCTATAATTATGAATGCAAGTCCCACACAATCTCGAACTGAAAGCATATGCTTAGCTACCTGGTAGCAAGACCGAAAATCTCTTAAAATGGCCAAGTAAAGCAGAAACCATGATCTGGGTTAATTTTGTTCGGAAATTGTGTAGGTAACCTGAAGGGAAAACTACCTCCATATTATGGCATGTGCAGATTAAGATGCCTGTTGGAAGTCTACTAAATGACCTATATAAAAAAAAAATTGCTTCTGTTCCTCACTGGCATGGGCACTTAGCTGATGTATGAACAATACCATGAATGGAAATGCTGAATCTGTTAGGTATAATTATTTTGTCTGTTGGGTTGCATTCCTATCTATAGTTTTGATGAGATTAAGAGGTTGAATTATAAATTATTGACCTGAATTATGGTGGTGGTACCTTTGTTTTTTATTTACATTTGCACTCCCTAGTGCATTCTTAAGTTTTTTTTTTGAGTGTGTAAACAGTCATAATCAGTAATGCTTTCTGCTCCTGTTAGACTTGTTGCATACTGCTTTTTTACCTTGTAAGAAGCATGTTTTCTTTAGTGAATCATATCATCTGAGCAGAAGAGTATTCCTCCCTACAGACATCTCTATTTTCCAATCTTTTTACCCACTTCTCACTCTCCAAACTACCATCCCCGCACAAATGCCTTTATATCAGCTCAGAATGAAACTCTGGAGTGATACTGTTTTTTTGAATGTCCACAGTTAGGCATTGTCCAGTGGAAATAGACCAAAAATAGAAATTACAGATTTATTTATTTTCCCTGCAGCTGAAGACAGGTATGTCCAATAGTAGCAATACTTTGTTTCTAGTGCCATAATTTACCTCAGGAGTTCACATTGAATCTGGTCTGTATAGCTCAATTCCATTGCTGCACTTAATTACCAAAAATCAAAAATAACTACTATTTCTAACTCTGATCTAAAAAGGACAGGTTCAGTACTTTTATGTGGTACATCTGGTGTCACTTCTTTCTAGAAATGATTGATATTTGCAATAAGACAATCTTTCTGGAATTAGCACTCTTTTTTTTTAAAATTTAAGTTCAAACTAAGGTAAAGATAACAAAAATAAAAGTTGCTGGCAAAGCTGAGCAGGTCTAGCAGCATCTGTGAAGAGAAAGCGGTTAACTTTTCGGGTCTCGTGACCCTTTCTCAGAACCGGACCCAAAATGTAAACTGATTTCCCTTCACAGATGCTGCCACACCTGCTCAGCTTTTCCAGCAACTGCTGTTTTTGTTCCTGATTTACAGCGTACACGGTTCTCTCAGTTTTTATATGGTAAAGATATGCTGCTGGTAAATGGAAACAAATTCCAGAATGCTGTTATTTTGTTGTTATGACTGGTGTACAAAAAGCAAGATAATTTAAATATGATCCCATTTTCTTATGGCTTAAAATATTGCACTATTAGCCGAGAACTACTGAAAAGTTAAAAAGCAAGATTTCAGCAAAATGTTTAAATTTAATCTTTTTGTATTGTTTCTCCAAGATAAAGTAATTGGATCTGTGAATTTCTAATTGTGTAAATCCTTCCTATTTAACTACTACTCATAAATAGATAATCTACTGCGGTTGTCATACTGCTCATTCCTCTACAATGTTTCTGTGAATGCATTCACAATCAGTCCCTTGAGACTAAGTCAAACAATGCATTTATCTCATGTTGACTACAGCAACTGGAGCTGGTGCATTATGAATGATGTGTGATCAAGTGAATGGGTTTTTGAATATGATCAACTAACTTATGTTGACTGCTACCGAGATTGAACTTTGGGTACTTTGGAATATTATTAAAGGTACAAAAAACAACCACAGCTCGGTGAAAGAATTGGTTTGTAATCACTTTGAACAACAAAATTGTGCCCTATGGTGCACAAATGGCCTTATAAAGAGATAAGTTTCAGACAATTCCACCTAGTTTTAGTAATATTATTGAAGTTCAGAGACTTAATTTATTCTTTCGTTTGTCAATAAAGCACTCCCCTCTGTTCATGCTTTACAAATGTAGCAACGTGTGAGAATTTTAAATTTTGAGTCTTTAGTTCTTTGTTACAATACATTTTTACAAAATAAAACTAGCACTGTTTCTGACCATTGGCTACTCTTGCCCCACTATATTTCATGGATTTTTATAGTTGAAATAGGCTGTGAATTAACTAAAAATGGTTTACATTGAAGAAAAACACATTTGAAAGGTAATTTCAACAACTACTGTGGTGTCGATGACTTGACTTGTCTTATGTATAATTGCAATAGAACTTGCCTTGTATTTGTAAATACTCTTTGGCTATTTGTATTTAAATGCTATATTTATTTTTCATTTGACAGTGCCATAGGCGAAATGGAAATGTATTTGTGGCATGTCCTGTTGTACAAAATATTTCAAAATAGTACATGTAAATTAATAAAATTGATCATGACTGTAGTAACAATCAGATTTTATTTACAGAAAATAAAAAAAATTTCTTGAATGGAAATCACTGTTTTCTTGTGAAACACCGTTTAGACTGACTTTCACATCAGTTTAATTAAGTGATCTATAGCAGCCTCAATTCCAAACACACGTATAAGTTTTCTAAAGCTGTTGGGTGCATTGTCCACAACTTTCTTTGTGTCCAAGTCAAGTGCTGTAGGGAAAAGATCAGAATTTATTTGTTACCCAAACTGTCATATAGTTTGAAGAGAAATAGTAAAGAAAAATCTGACATATTTCATTTTAGTACAAGGAGATCCATCATTGGAGGGGTGATGTTTGTTTAGTTCAAAGGATAATTACAATACTCCTTTGAAGACATTAATATGAACCTCACGAACTATTTTTTTTTAAAAAAAAAGCATAAAAAGATATTAGTAGCACATGTGCTGATGTGGAAGTTGAATGAATTCCACTAAACATCAGCTGCGGAATCCCACCAACTCAAACTGACACTCTGCCAAAGTTTGAACGGGGAGGGGAAAAATACATTTACCAGACATCACAAAAGCCATTCTTCTAGTCAATTGGGACCCACCCTCATTAGAAATCAGACTTTAAACATCTGTATAAGATGGCAAGGGAATAGAAAAAAATGGCACAGTATTGTTCCTATCAACTTTCTTAAAATCCCAGAAAATCATCTATAATGGATTTTGTCAGTACTGGCAGTTAATAGTAACACACAACTCATAAAATCCCTACAGTGTGGAAACAGGCCAAATGGCTCAACAAGTCCACTCTGCCCCTCCGAAGACATCCCACCCTGACTCATTCCCCATATCTAACCTAAACATTACTGGACACCATGGGCAATTTAGCATTGCCAATCCAGCTAACCTGCACATCTTTGGAGTGTGGGAGAAAACCCACACAGACAGTGGAATTGAGCCCAGGTCCGTGGTGCTGTGAGGCAGCAGTGTGAACCACTGAGCAACCATACCACCCAACTTCCTTAATAGATTAAAATATTTTTATAATAGACAATATTTATAGGCTGCAGGACTGTTTGTTTCTTCTAGCATGATTCTGACAATTAAACTTGAGGTTTTGGATAGATGAGATTTAGTCACGGCTGAATACGGGCAAAAATATAGTCCAAAAAGCATAGGTTTAAGTTATTTCTTGGCTATTCTTTGAACATTAATAACCAGCTGACAATTTTTTCTGGTTTCTGTGATCAGTTCATGCTTGGATACCTACCCTCTGCTGGTACTTTTGTCAAGAGATCCAGCACTGGAGCAACAACTCCTTCTTCACTTACAAATATTTTCCAGAAAATCTTCAGCTGAATCCTGTAAGAGAGATATGTCTGACAATTAAAACATGCTTTTGATTTTACAAAACAAAATCAATTGAGTGGTAGATTCTGATTATTGGAGATGTGCATGGCATCAGCAATGTTTAAATGATGCAATATTTGTATAGGAAGCTTTCTTAAAGTCCTTGGGACTGTTCAAAGTGAAGATTGGTAAATGACAGGGATATTTTTTAAAGTTAAACCTGCATCTGTAAGTATATTTATCCATGTCCATGACAGGACTAAACATGGACAGAACTAGTGTATAATTTTTAGAAAGGGAGCTACTCAAAATAATTAACATAAAAGAATCAATAAATGAACTTGGGGCAAAATAAGTAGCTACAACTGAAGTTTCAGATCACATTTAGAATGGGAGACAACAAGGTGCAGGGCTGGATGAACACAGCAGGCCAAGCAGCATCATAGGAGCAGAGAGGCTGACGTTTCGGGCCTAGACCCTTCATCAGAAAAGGGGGAGGGGAAGGGGGTTTTGAAATAAATAGGGAGAGAGTGGGAGGCGGATAGAAGAGGGATAGGTGGAGAGGAAACAAACAGGTCGAAGAGGCGGGGATGGGGCCAGGAAAGGTGAGTGTAGGTAGGGAGTTAGGAAGGGGATAGGTCAGTCCAGGGAGGACGGACAGGTCAAGGGGGCGGGATGAGGTTGGTCGGTAGGAGATGGGATTTTGTTTAGTGTTTTTTTTTTGCTTCCATTTGAGTTATATATAAGGACTTAAATCAAAAGATGATACATAACTTGTAAGAGTGAAATCACAATGGGCAAACTGCAATGGACAGTACCTTGGGATGAGGTTATTGATTTGCTTGCCGAGCAGGCTTGTTTTTATTCAGACATTTCGTCACCGTGCTAGGTAACGTCATCAGTGAGGCCTGTGATGAATCGATGTTGTTCTGCCGCACTTGCAATTTATACTGTCTGGTTCGTAATGGTGAATAGTGTTATTTCTGGTTTTGATCTGTATAGGTTTGTATATGGGGTTCAATTCTATGTTTGTTGATTGCATTATGGGTGGAGAACCATGTCTCTCGGAATTCCCCTGCTTCTCTATGTTTGGCTTGGGCTACAATAGTTACATTGTCCTAGTTAAACTGATGGCCTTCGTTGTCCAAGTGTACTGATAATAAGGAAAGTTCATCGTGTCGTTTTGCTGCTAGCTGATGTACCTAGCATGGTGACGAATAGTCTGAACAAAAACAAGCTGCTCAGCAAGCAAGTCAACAACCTCACCCATAACCCGAGCTACAAATCTTTGCTAAAACTTTAAAGTCCCTTGGGATGATCAGAAAAAGAAAACATAGATTACTTTGAACCTTTTTTTTATTTTATGGGAGCCTGAAGAGCAATTTCTTAAGATAGTCATTATCAATCTCGTACAATTAATAATTTTATTTATTAATGCAAACCAGAAGAACTACTTTAAATAATGAAACTGAGTTGTTAGGATAAGCCTTTCAAATAATAAATGCAAGCTACAATAATTAAATATAAATGTTAAAATCATTGACAGAGTGCAAATGTTATCACAAACAATAAACGTTTAATGTAGTCTCACCCAGGAACTTTGGAGCATTCCAGTACCATATATTCAGAGTTTAATCCCCCTGGAAGTCTGATTACCTCGGGGTACTTCTCCTGGAAAAAGGGAGTTGCACACTGAAACTGTATTCAACACTCGTCTGCTGTGGCATGTAATTGAGTTATTCTTGCATAAATGAAAAAGCTAAACTGGATTACTGGTAGTGGGACTAGTTTGATGATCTATGTAATTTAATTGTTTAAGTGGGAGAATGGCCTGATGCTAATACTCGATCGAGTCCAATTGAGTTTTCACTGGTATCGAATGCGAAAATAAGAATTGCTTTTGAAGTAGAAGAACAGTAATCCTCTAATTGCTTCTGCTTTCAACCTAGATGGAAGTTTACAATACCTTTTAGTCCTATAAGCTGTTCTTAATATCACATCTAGAGGATCGAAATTCTCATTATAGTTGTGAGTGTAAAATCCATAATGTGCATTTTTAATGGTCCTCCTAACAGATAGGCATATCTCAGATCCTTTCAGCAGGAAATGAGGAAGCAAGGTAAAGTTCTAGGAGTGAATTCCAAAGAACAGCAACACAAAGGAACAGAGGAATTGCTTTCCATCGTTGGAACAGAGAGAACAGTAAGAAAGCAGGGTGGAGGGTGTGGAGAGATTTGAAAATTAAATTGAGGACTTTGAAAGGCTGGATGATTGGGTAGCTCTACACCAGTCTTCACAAATCAGAGCAACCATGCCAATTTCTGGTTAGCATGTACTAATGAATTGTTCACTTTATACAAAAATTACCATTTAGTGGAATTGGAGCAAATGAAAGTTGCTCAGCTTTAATTCCGGTCATAGCTGCACCGGGAGAGTTAAATCTCCCTTCTAGTAAGACAACTAGAACCATTGCAATCCGATTCAATTCCATCAATTTAACTTGGCTCCACATTATGTAAAAAAAAAATGAACCACATCATCTTAACTTGATATTATCTCACAACTGAGCTTCTACCTTGGCTTTCTATTCCTGGCAAAATCTTGCCTTTGGAGCTTTCTCTTTGCACACCTGGTGGATGTGCTGCTGTCTCCTGCATCTTGGGCAGACCAAAGACATCCCATTGCATTGAAATGAGGTGTTTAAAATTCAGATTGGAAATAATCAATATAAGTGGCCAACTGTAGGGAAGCATCAAAATTTACTCAGTTCTGAAGAATAACTTGAAATATGAACTTTTTTTCTCTCTCCAGAGATGCTGTTTGACCTAGCATTCTCTGTGTATGTTTCAGATTACCAGCATCCATCCACAGTACTTTGCTTTTCTCAAAACTTACTCATAGTTTAAGGGCTTTTAAAACAATCTTTGAAATTTCCCGTACAGTTCTTTGCCTTTTCCCCCCTCTCTTTACATGTAAAAGCTACTAATCCAAGGTTTAATTAGGCCTCATAATTTCTCATTTCCTGGCTCAGCTTCATTCTTCCCCATACGTATTAACAAAAGATGTGGGACACTTTTAACAACTTGCATTTGTAATGTTTTTTGTTTCGAACACATAAATAAACCTTACAAGCAGCTGCCCAGGGTTCTTTCCAGTGGTACTATGATTACAGCTCAAGCAGCTGGTATGAGAAACTGGAGGATTTGCTAAAACTGGAGCCCAAGTTTTGTAGTTCCTTTTATGAACCAATCTCCAGGGTCATCAATGGTTGACACCTGTTAACATCTACTTGCACAAAGAAATTTGCTGTTATAACTTACCATGTTGAATCCATAAGCCATTTATGGACACAAAGTTTGTGGTAGAGTTCTTTAGCCAGTCAGGGCAAAGTGACTTCATGGCCAATGAATCATGGGATGAGAGAGACAAAAAAGCACAAGTGCCAGAATATTTATGAAGCTGTGGTGCAAGTTCTGACCATGGCTTAACTAAGCTGATATATAGATGAATTATTTGTGATTGGAAAAATACACAGGATATTTGAATAAAGACAAGGCAATGATTAGATTATCCAAAGTGTAAAACCGGTAACAACAGCTGATGCATCGAGGATATATAAAATACCACATCACAATACAATAATGCAATAGCGTACAAGGGCTGGATTTACTTAGTTTGTTGAAGATTGAGAGCTAGGTAGATTGAGAAAACAGACTCCAATGCAAATAAAAACTGCAACTAAAACAAGGAAGAAACAAATCAACACATATCAGTACTAGAAGTCAAGCCTTATAATAAGGCCTATTTATATAGTAGTGATCCTGTGGAAAGAAAAGTTGTGTATAGACAAATGTTGACATATACTGGCCAGCTTTGTAGCTGAATACCTAACTGGCATTCTTACAAAAAAGGAAAATATGCTTGAACTGAAGGAAAGTTCTGAAGTTTACTGATTTGAATATTTTTAAACCTAACCTCACTAACACAGCCATTGTCTTACAGCCTACCATTCTGAGAGGTCCTAGACATAATTAGTTTAAATATCTCTGATATCCCTGCCCAGTCTACGATTACGCTCATTTGAGGGGATAATGGTCAATGGGGAGATTCCGTTTATATTTACTGTATTAATCAGGAATACCGTCTTCCACTACATTTGGCATGTCTGAGTCTTTTATCTTCAAGGACCACTTTAGTCCATACTTTGCAGCCTGATGTAAAATTTAAATTAATGTTCCCCTTATTTTTTATGCAGTCAACATGCAGATTTTCTTCTTTCCCTGAAAATGTTTTCAAAGAAAATATAATCCTTAGCATTTTTCTGAAAATTTTGAAAATCCTATTTGTTGTGCCAAAATATAGCATTTTGCCCGAGTTGTGGAAACTAGAACCAAATGTTCAATTTCATTTTTGCCTAATTTTTCAGCAGGCAGTACCAATCTCTCAGAGCATCTGGGTTTGCAAAGTATTATATCAAACAGATAACACAGTAACAACTTAATTTGGAATTTGCCATATTTTAAGTGATATTGCTTGCCATAAATGTAACCAGCTTATATTTAAGAAGTGAGCATCTAAATGACAAAGATTATTATATGTTAGATCTAATAAAATTAAACCCAGATGGCTTTGGAAGACTGTGGTAAATATAATTAATTGCTGAGCTGAAAACGGAATTCTCACGCTCAATACTAACATTAAATGTGATCTTAAGAACATAAGAACTAGGAGCAGGAGTAGGCCATCCGGCCCCTCGAGCCTGCCCCGCCATTTAATAAGATCATGGCTGATTTTTTTGAGACTCAGCTCCACTTACCCGCCCACTCACCATAACTCTTAATTCCTTTACTGTTCAAAAATTTATCTAGCCTTGCCTTAAAAACATTCAGCGAGGTAGCTTCAACCGCTTCACTGGCCAGGGAATTCCACAGATTCACAACCCTTTGGGTCAAGAAGTTCCTCCTGACCTCAGTCCTACATCTGCTTCCCTTTATTTTGAGGCGATGCCCTCCAGTCCGAGTTTCACCTGCTAGTGGAAACAACCTCCCTGCCTCCACTTTATCTATTCCCTTCATAATCTTAAATGTTTCTATAAGATCTCCCCTCATTCTTCTGAATTCCAATGAGTATATTCCCAGTCTACTCAGTCTCTCCTCATAATCCAACCCTCTCAACTCTGGAATCAACCGAGTGAATCTCCTCTGCACCCCCTCCAGTGCTAGTATATCTCTTCTCAAGTAAAGGGACCAAAACTGCACACAGTACTCCAGGTGTGGCCTCACCAGGACCCTGTACAGCTGCAGCATAGCCTCCCTGTTTTTATTTATCCCTCGAGCAATGACAGACAAAATTCCATTTGCCTTTTTAATCACCTGCTGCACCTGCAATCCCACCTTCAGCGATTCATGCACAAGGACATCCAAATCCCTCTGCACAGCAGCGTGCTGCAATTTTTTACCATTTAAAACATAGTCCATTTTGCTGTTATTCCTACCGAAATGGATGACCTCACACTTATCAACATTGTACTCCATCTGCCAGACCTTTGTCCACTCACTTAGACTATCTGTATCCCTCTGCAGACTTTCAGTGTCTTCTGCACACTTTGCTCTAAGCCAAATTCTGACTAAAATTCTTGCCACAAGATCTGCATTTGCAAGCAATTCCTCAATTTAAAATTTATTCTTTACTTCATGGAAGTTATCCACTAAATGAACAGACTTGATTATCTTACACAAATTAATAATACTGGCAGACTTCTGTCTTGTGGAAGATGTTTCTGAAATTCATTTGTAATGTGTGTTTCAACATTACTCAAATATATTGATGAAGAAAAGCTTGTAGCCTGTCACTTCTATGTAATGCATTTCCAAGTAAAATATTTATTGGTAAATCAACTGCACATTATCTCTCAAGAAAGTACAGTGATGATGTCACAACTGTTTAGTGCTACAAATTTACCTCTATTTAACAACCAATATAATTTGATTTGATTTACTATTGTCACATGTGTCGAGATACATGTGGGAACATGCAGCAGATGATGTTACCCTGTGTTTATTGACCTTGTTTATCTCAGTAGTAATAGTTTCAGGTTTGGAAGGTGCTATTGAAGAAGTTTTGGTGAGTTGCCAGGCTGCATTTTGTAGATGGTGTACAATAGTATCACTGTGCCCCTGTGATAGCAGGAGTGAATGGTTAAGGTCGTGGTTTGGTTTCCAAATAACAGACTGATTTGTCTAGAAGAAGTCAAGCTTCTCGATTCTTGCTGGGAGCTGCATTCATCCAGCTAAGTGCTAAGCACTCTATCACATTTCCAACTTATGTCATTCCAACTGACGGACAGGCTTTGGGAATCAGATTGTGAGATACTCCCCATAAAACTTCCAACCTCTTGTAGCCCTGTATTTATCTGGTTAATCTTATTACAGTCAATGTTGACCCTCAGGATTTGATTGTGGGGATTTCAGCAATGGTAGTATTGTGGAATGTAAAGGGGAGATGTTGGTACCTGTTAACCATTTCTCTGAACTTACTTCAATATTTACACTGATTTATTTACGTTTGCTCGTAGCAAGTATACAGCCTGCTGAGAAGTGCAGTTCTTTAAAACAATAGGAATGTCAAAGCACTTCTGCACTCTTGGCTCCCACCCTCACCTCTGCAGTCCCAGCTCCAAAGACTTATCAATGCCAGAGAACAGCTGTGGGTGTGATCGGTATGGAGCAAGAACTGGGATAAGTGTGAAGGGAACTACAAGTGCATTGGGAAGAGCTAGAGAAATAATTAAAATGGCATATAACTTCATTGGAATTGTGCCATGCCAGTAGGCCTCGCTACTTACTTTGACAATGAATCCAGACTATAACAGAGAGAGCAATTTCCCACCACAGGATTCGAGAAAGATACGAATGTAGTTTTAAATGCACTGAGTGGCATATATCTCCACAAGGTCTGGACCACAAATTTAAGTGTTTCCTGTAGATTAACGATACATATATTGGATCTGCTTGAGAGGCATTGACCTAATGACGTATCTCGACTTAATGTAGTTACTGAGTGATGAGGCAAATTTTTCGCTAAGCAGTGGCAATTTGTCAATTAAGAAGGATTATTGCTTGCTAAACCCCTTAACAGCCCAACTTGCCTTCATTAATATTTCTATCTTACCAAACATGATGAACAAGCTAAGTATTGAGAATTCTCAAATGGCAAGCAGAGCGAATACCTGGTGACTTCAGCCTGCGGTTTGGTTTGAGGGACCTCCCTCTGGGATACAGGCCCCTGAGCTCTCAGACGACACTGTACTGGCATGAGCTGCATGCAACCCATGTCCACGAACATTAACATTTGTCATGTGCCAGCCTCAATAAATCCTTATGGCACATCTTTGATCCAACTTTGCACTCAATGCAGCACTTCAGGACACATCAGCAAATAGAACTGTAATGCTGCAGCAAGGACACTGCTCAGGGACACATATCCAGCTCAAGGACTTGATCAGGCTGTATCTCTGGCCTGTTCACTTACTGGCATAGTGCTAACTCACTCTGAGCTTATCTGGATGCTCACAGCATCTCTGCCATTAAGTAGCCATTGGTTTTACCCATCATTTCTGCCAAAATTGCCTAACTTCACATTTCTCAGTGTTAAATTACAAAGGAATGAGGGCAGAACTAGCTGAAGTGCACTAAGAAAGGAGTTGAGTAGCAAAGGCAGTTAAGGAACAATGGCATAAGTTTAAGAAAACAGCTTATGACTCACAATAAAGCACAAGCCACAATAAGCCATGGGAGGCAATGGTCTATCGGTATTATCACTGGACAGTTCATCGAGAGACCCCAGTAATGTCCTGGGGACCTGGGTTTGACTCCTACCATAGCAAATGGTGGAATTTAGTAGATTAAATAAATTAACTAAATCTAAGGAAGGAAGCTGATGTCTTTATCTGGTCTGGCCTCCATGTAATTCCAGAGCCACAGCAATGTGGTCGACTCTTAACAGCCCTCTGGGCAATTAAGGTCAATAAATGCTGGTCTGGCCAGTGATGTCCTCATCTCATCAGCTAAAAAAAACTTAATGGAGTTTAGAAGAATGAGAGGCGACTTTATAGAAGAATACAAGATTCTTACAGGACTTGGTAGGATGGATGAGGATGGGTTGTTTCTACCCATTTGGAAGAGCCTAGGACCAGTAGGCATTATCTCAGAGTAAGGGACCATACAGTTAAGACAGAAATGAGAATTTCTTCTCTCAGACCATACTGAATCTGTGGAATTCTTTACAATTCTAGTCAATCAGCTTTCCGAATTAGAATTTAGTTTCCCAGATCCAGGTTCACAGGTTGATTTATTAGTATCCATTGTGATATTTTACTGGTACACAAACAAAAGTATAAAAGCACCTTACTGAGGTAATGAATCGAAAAGCAAGATTCTGTTTTTCAGAATGCAGCATTGTATTAAAGGATTAACGTTTTCTTCAGCATGAAATGCTGAAGCACATTTACTTTGTGTTGGCAAAAATGTTGGTGTTTTTAACTTTGCATGGAAGATGTTAATATCTGCCCAGACATCTCTTGAATCCAGGATAACAAGGTGTAGAGCTGGATGAACACAGCAGGCCAAGCAGCATCAGAGGAGCAGGAAGGCTGACATTTCGGGCCTAGACCCTTCTTCAGAAATGGGGGAGGGGAAGGGGGTTCTGAAATAAATAGGGAGAGAGGGGGAGGCGGATGGAAGATGGATAGAGGAGAAGATAGGTGGAGAGGAGACAGACCGGTCAAAGAGGCGGGGATGGAGCCAGTAAAGGTGAGTGTAGGTGGAGAGGTAGGGAGGAGATAGGTCAGTCCAGGGAGGACGGACAGGTCAAGGGGGCGGGATGAG
>NC_063347.1:18160237-18199199 GCF_021869965.1 Rhincodon typus
GAGGAGCAGGAAGGCTGACGTTTCGGGCCTAGACCCTTCTTCAGAAATGGGGGAGGGGAAGGGGGTTCTGAAATAAATAGGGAGAGAGGGGGAGGCGGATGGAAGATGGATAGAGGAGAAGATAGGTGGAGAGGAGACAGACCGGTCAAAGAGGCGGGGATGGAGCCAGTAAAGGTGAGTGTAGGTGGAGAGGTAGGGAGGAGATAGGTCAGTCCAGGGAGGACGGACAGGTCAAGGGGGCGGGATGAGGTTAGTAGGTAGGAGATGGGGGTGGGGCTTGAGGTGGGAGGAGGGGATAGGTGGGAGGAAGGACAGGTTAGGGAGGCGGGGACAAGCTGGGCTGGTTTTGGGATGCGGTAGGGGGAGGGGAGATTTTGAAGCTTGTGAAATCCACATTGATGCCGTCGGGCTGCAGGGTTCCCAAGCGGAATATGGGTTGCTGTTCCTGCAACCTTCGGGTAGCATCGTTGTGGCACTGCAGGAGGCCCAGGATGGACACATCGTCTGCTGAATGGGAGGGGGAGTTGAAATGGTTCGCGACTGGGAGGTGCAGTTGTTTAGTGCGAACCGAGCGTAGGTGTTCTGCAAAGCGGTCCCTCTGCGGCCTCTCTGTCCCCCATTTCTGAAGAAGGGTCTAGGCCCGAAACGTCAGCCTTCCTGCTCCTCTGATGCTGCTTGGCCTGCTGTGTTCACCCAGCTCTACACCTTGTTATCTCAGCTTCTCCAGCATCTGTAGTTCCTACTATCTCTTGAATCCAGCATTTTTTAAAAAATTCCTGATACATTTTCTTAATCCATTTTAGACCTTTTAGCTAGATATCCATCCCCACTTCCTTCAGCAACCTGGGAGACAAGCGATCTGGATCAGATGACTTATCGATTCTAAGCATAGATAGCCTTTTGAGTATGTTTTGCCTATCAATTTTCACCCATTCATGGCCTATACTATCTTGGCTTCTACCAATATTTTGTCAATGCCATATGCTTCAAAACATACATCACCTTTCTTACCCAGAATATGATCCACCCTGCTTCTTATTACCTACTTAGTATTTACATGCTTTTGGAAGATTTTTGGGTTACCTTTTATGTTAACTGCCATTCCATTTCCTTAATCTCTCTGCCTGTCTTTGTTTTCCTCTTCTCCTCTGAATTTATTGTATTGGCCTGGTTCTTAGTTGAAGGATTCATCAGATATCCTCTTTTTGCTTCATCATTTTCTCTATGGGAGTTGATCAATATATGTTATGGAGTAATGGTAACAGCATGGATTTGTCTCCCATTCCTCAGGTAAACTTAGGATCTGTCTCTATGCCCTGCCCTGAGAGTGAAAGGGAATGGCAAACCACTACAGACTGACAACAACAGCCAAAAAAAACGGCTCACAATGAAGCATCAATTGATAGAGAGGTCGGAACACATCGTCAGTCAGAGCACTCATGAATATTCTCCATCTCCCTCTTGATCTAAGGAGGTTTTTAGTTCGCATGCCTTGCCGTTTTACTGGAACATACCTAGCTTGTATCTGAAACATCTCTTCCTTAAAAGGAACCTATTATTCTGTTACAGTTTTTCCTGTCAAACCTTGACTATATTTTATCCTGGTTAGATACCCAAATATCCCATTAAATTTAGCCCTTTACAAATTTAGAAGTTCTACTTTAGATTGTTATTTTTCTTCCTCATTACTAATCTAAACCTTCTGATGTGCTGATTACATTTGCCATGTCTTCTTCAACAGATATTTTGTCTACCTGGTCTACCTCATTCTCCAGCACCTTATTCAGCAATGCCTATTTCCTAACTGGAACAAGAACATACTGGTTAAGGAAGGCTGTTTGAAAACATTTCAGAAGTTCCATTTCGTCCTTTTGCTTTACTTTAATATTATTTATTTATTTAGAAAACTACAGTCCCCAATATTGCTACTGTATATTTCTAGCGCATCTCTATGACTTCCCTCCAGATTTGTGCCTCCTTCTCTTTCTCATTATTTGGTGGTCTATTGAATATTTCCAGGAGTGTGCTCATCCACCTTGTGCTTCTCAACTCTGACCCAAATGGATTATTTTGCCCTCAAGAGACATTCTCTTTTTCCAATTACAATGCCTTTGCTCTTTAGTAGTGCCACCCCAACTTCTTTTCTTCTTTCCTTGACTTTTCTGAACACTTTATATCTCATTATTTTTAAGCGGCATTTCTATTATTGACCCATTCCCAATGAAACTATTTGAATTCACACACATGAATTCTGAACCTGTCCTTGCATTCATTCTTACACTTCCTGGTCGTCTTATATTGAATATGGTAGGACTTCCTTTTCCATTACTATCCAACACTCATGCCTTTGTGCACTATGTACCTCTTTTCTATTTCTTTTCCATGGTGCCTAAGCCCCTACCAATTTAGACAAAATTCTCCCCAACCACTTGGGTGAACTGTTATTGCTTCTAATCCTGTTGTGGTGCAACCCATACATTATTGCTGGTCTCAAGTGCTCAGGAATATGTTAGCTCTCCCTCTTGTATCACACTTAAAGTCATGCATTGATTCTCTTGATCGGCCTATTTCAGTTCCCATTGGCATGAGGCACTAGGAGTAATCCAGATATTACTACCTTTGAACTTCTACTTTTTAAACTTCCTCCCGAAGTTCTAAAAGTCTGACTGCAAAACCTCAATGTTTGTCCTCTCAATACCAGCGTGTGCCACAACTTCTGATTTACTGGCATCCCCTGCAGAATATTCTGTGCTCTCTCTGTGATGACCTACGCTCAGGCACAGGGAGGCAACACACTATGTAGGATTAATCAAGATGGTTACAGAAACATCTGTCCATCTCCTTAACCATAGTTTTGCCTAAAAAGATTGTATTCACACATTTTGTAGTCCCCACCCTTTGCGGTAATGCCTTGCCCATTAGTACTATGATCTGGATTACATTCCTTCAAGATGAGTTCACTCTTTGCTATCTGCAATGCTGAGTATCAGCCTAAGAATGGAAGTACCTTGATATCTCCAGCATTTCCTGCCTCTTCCCACTCTTTCATATGGTCACCCATCTTCTATCCAGAATTGTCTCTGCCTGTGGAGTGGCCACCTCCTCGATTATATGATCTTGGAAACTCTCAACTGCTGTGGTGGTTTGCAGAATGCTTCGAGTTTGGAAACACAGCTGTTTGTTCCCTCCTCATTGCTTTCATGGTCCTTCCACATGATAGGTATTAAGGACTGGCATTTGCCATTACCTATCTCTTTGATCAGGCTTTTAGCCACCAAGTTTTTCATTTCTTGACTCAGCACTGGTTTACTGTCTGTGAAGAACAGCTGGAACTAATGTTCCCACTAAGCTGCACATATGCATGGCTGCTTCAAAAAAAATTAAAGTCACTATGCACTGAAAAATCTAGGTGTGTGAGGCAACTGAATTATAAAGGTCAGATTGATTTGTTTTTTTACCTTAAAGACGCGATGTAGATAGAAGTTGTTGCTGTTTGAAATATTTTTGAGTGAAATTTTCAACCCTAAGATTGTGAAAGGAGCAGTGTTTACACTGCTTACTGCAAATTACAAACTTCCCACACAAATATGCTTCAATAGGGTTGAAACTAGTCTTGAGTAATAATGCAAAATAGGCAAAAACAAATTATGGAAAGGAAAACTGAGCAAGTTCTAAAGCAGGCTGCTTAATTAAACAACTGCACCTCCCAGTCGCGAACCATTTCAACTCCCCCTCCCATTCCTCAGACGACATGTCCATCCTGGGCCTCCTGCAGTGCCACAATGATGCCACCCGAAGGTTGCAGGAACAGCAACTCATATTCCGCTTGGGAACCCTGCAGCCCAATGGTATCAATGTGGATTTCACAAGTTTCAAAATCTCCCCTCCCCCTACCGCATCCCAAAACCAGTCCAGCTCGTCCCTGCCTCCCTAACCTGTTCTTCCTCCCACCTATCCCCTCCTCCCACCTCAAGCTGCACCTCCATCTCCCACCGACCAACCTCATCCCGCCCCCTTGACCTGTCCGTCCTCCCTGGACTGACCTATCCCCTCCCTAACTCCCCACCTACACTCACCTTTACTGGCTCCATCCCCGCCTCTTCGACGTGTTTGTTTCCTCTCCACCTATCCATCTTCTATCCGCCTCCCACTCTCTCCCTATTTATTTCAGAACCCCCTTCCCCTCCCCCTTTTCTGATGAAGGGTCTAGGCCCGAAACGTCAGCCTTCCTGCTCCTCTGATGCTGCTTGGCCTGCTGTGTTCATCCAGCCCTGCACCTTGTTGTCTCGGATTCTCCAGCATCTGCAGTTCCTACTATCTCTGCTTAATTACTACTCATTTGCTTAATGTGACTGCACAGAACTGATTTCAATGCCAACCATAGGACTTTTAAAAAGGTATATCAATTACTCTATTTTTATATCCAAATGGAACATTTTCCTTTTGGTTTATTCAAACAGTCCAATTAAATCCAGAAACTGCCCAACCGAGGCACATCATTTTCACTGATTCATATGGCTCAAATGTACCCTTTCAACTAGGAATCAACCGCCTAAATGGGGCTAGAAAGATTCTTCTGACTCTAAATTAGTCAGCTTTTATTTTGCTTTAAATTGCCAAATTGGATCAAGGCACATTTCACAACTGAACTCTGCTAATTTCAGGTAATTGGTTATATATCTGAAAAGGAAAACTTGGTAGAGATCTATGGAGAAAAAGCTTCAGCTACTCACTCACTAGTTGACTTTTTTTGTTTTAACTGAACTAAATAAGAAAACATCAAATTTACTGGAATTTTTAGTTTTTAACCACATAAGGGAGTATTTTAAAAACAGAAATTGCTGGAGAAACTCAGCAGGGCTAGCAGAATCTGTGGAGAAAGGGATTGTTTTGATTTATGTGATCACCATCCTACACCTATTATTTAAGCACTCTTTGATTAAAGGTGATTAACATTGTTTAACACAGGTAGCGGCATGTTTAATAGCTCTGTCCCAGATGTTCAATGCCTAACAATTAAGCAATAATTGCATTCTTGTACTTCCCCGCAAGCTTACCTAGACATCGTCTCTAAATTTGTTTTTCCTTAATAGTAACTTTAAAGTTACTTAGGCAATCCTCACTTTAAAAATGTGCAGCCCATCAGCTTTTTAACATTTGTCAGTGCTGAAAATCTTCAGATGTTTAGTTCATTCTTGGTTTTGATTAGGCTAAAGATAACAAAGACTGCAAGAAGAACTTGGCTTCACAAAAGAACTAAAGAGTTGTGGTAATGTATTTCTTCAGTGTCTAAAATGCTTTATTTCTTTCTATAAACTGCCTGTTGTTCAGTGTTCCCAAACTACTTGATAGTATCAAGTTTCAGGAAGTGTGAGTTAGTGCAACAATTTCCCCACTTCTTTTGTTTTTACACTATGGTCCAACTTTAGTACTTGCAAAAAGGAATTTAAAACTAAAGCAATTAAGATTCTCCTACAAGAGTTGTGGCTTTTGTTTGATTTCCCTGAAGTTTCACATTGTTCCATTTCATTTTTTTCTGCTGGAGCAGGATTACAAATATAACTTTAAAAAAACAAAGTTGGATTTATACACATTTTCTAAAAGGCTTTTTCCCAAGCCACCATAAAATCATGTCAGCTGACAATTAAATATGCTTTATATTAGGTCTGCTGTATAATGTAGCATAATTACGTACCTCATCAGAATAAAAAAATGTAATGTTTACAATAGCTGTTGCATTTTTAGGAGTTTCCCAGCTGAGCCTTGCTATCCCAAGGACCACTGAATCATAACTTTCCATCCTCCAAGCAAGCTTTTTGTTTCTTCAGGAAGCCTGTCTTTGATTCTTTATTACAACCAACACTCGTTTACCCTAGGGACCCAGGCTGTTACATACTCAGGGAATAAGCCAGACTATTCTGAAAAAACAAATTCTTTCAAATACGCTCCAAGTGAGTGTACAAAGAATGTGCCTGTCTGGTGGGAGGGGGAGCTGGTAAGTTCATTCCTTTTTTTTAATCTTTTTTTGCAATGGTTGTTTTAAACATTAATGTTTAAGTCAATAATTGCAAACTGGAAGTAGTTATTCAGTTACTAATGGGAGCACCAGCTGGAAATAGACGGACAGCTCAGCTGAATTATATCGCCAGACATTTTCTTCCAGAAACTAAACAATACCTCTTCCTACCACTTAAAATGGCTAATCTGGGATTATCTGTTGGTTGCGGTGGAGGGTGTTGAAGGGCAGAATGGTAGCGAATTTCAGGCCCAGGGAGTCTAGAATATTTTATTTCCCTGTCTGGACAAAAGACTATTGTGTATGAGCTTCTTGATAATGCGTAACAGGATTGAGGAAGAATCTCAGTAGCCAGACTAACCAACCAACCCACTGCAGTGGTGAAGAAGGATCAACTTCTCCGTGACAATCCAGAGCTACAGGGAACAAAATCAGTGTAGAAATTCTGGATCTCTTCAACAAGCTGTTGAACTGGTTCCAGTCATCATTCTGGGAGGAGAAAATGAACCTCTTATATTCAGGCACGACACAATTTTGGACTATGATTGTCAAAATGACTTCTGAAAAGTCATTGTTTCCGTGGGAATTGGGCCAGTCAGTCAAATAAATATATTTGTTAGTGACTCTTAATTAGGAATATTGACAACAATGGATATACTGTCACAGCAGCATTTTGTTCCTGATTGCTAAGAATTAGTTTGTCCTCGATGTGGGAAGGAAGATGAATGAAGGCCCTGCATACCAGTGGTCATGTCAGGTTTGGTCTCTGCACCATTTGGCCAGTGAATAGATTGCCAAGGTAAGTAGGAAGGCAACATGTGCTGATTGGAGTGGTGTCACATCCCTGTGGGCATGTCCAACAGGTATCAAGTTGGGTCCTCCAGGATCAAAAGTACTGTCCCTTATCATCGCTCAGACTGCCATCCAGAATGGTCAGACATGGACAATTGACCAGGCATATTTAATATGCTCCATTTGTTCTTTTTACACACCATAACGTACATAGGATTGAAGCTCATAAATCCCATGTGGGACATAATATTTACTTTGTATAATTCACATTGGCTAGAATGCATCCTACTGGAGATGGCAATTCTAAGGATTTTTTTCCTATTCCTCAATGGATGTTCTATCTCCTAGGTACCATCTAACCCTAGCCGTGAAGGTGAGTACATCTACTGTGCACAAAAGAATGTGAATAAGAGTTCTATGGAAGTGGCCTATGCCAAAGCCAGACACGCATTGGCAGGGTTTACGGACAGTTCTTCATCAGCAATGACTAAAGTATTGAATGCTGGAAGACCCCAAATCGTCTGATCAGTTGATACTGAAGTAAGCTGAACAGCATTGGAATGTGCAGAAACTAGCAAGGTCTTCCTTGGAGCACACTCTGATCCCACCCAAGTTGAATCCACTGAGGCAGTCACATTCTGACAGAGCAGTGAGAGGGTTTATGCACTTAGCAGAATTCATCAGGAAGGTGCAGAGCCCATGCTCGGCCAAGAGGGTTGCAGCAAAATTAAGATATTCCTGACTTTCCAATGGTCTCCTCTTAGGTTTGCATGAATGTTCTGAGATAGAAAGAAATCCAACGGGAGGTCACGAAGCAAGCCACAATCATCTGTTTAGCTGCTGCACAGCAGCAGTTGATACGAGACCTGACCACTTCAAACCCCACTTGCCGTGGTCTCTTGTTCATCCAGAGATGATCACAGAAGTGGTCATACAAGCTGCAGAATCAATAGTATAGTGCCCAAAATAATTATATGATGAACTGCTGACACATTACCTAGGAGTTCCATTTACTGACTTGTCAAAGCCTCCGTGTACTTCGACCAATTAATGAGGAAGGCAACAATTCCTAGCAGAAATAAGATCATATCTTATTTTGCGTAGTCCTGTATTATTTCTGTACCTGTTTTCAGGAAGCAAAGCTTGGGGGCATACTTTTGTAAAGAAACCCTTTTCTGAGTTAGAATATTACATCCTTTCCATTTTATGCATACATGGATTAAAGCTCATTTTGTTACAGATATCTTCAAATTTCTTCATGGGGATTGGATGTCACTTGCCCATCCTTAATAGCCCCTTAGAAAGTGACACATATAGGCAAAACTGGCACTTGTAGCGGGCACCACTGCAATGTGTGGGAATGAAGTCATCACATAGGGAGATCTATTTAAGGTTGAGATAGAAAAGATTCATTTGCAGGTAAAGTAGGGATGAAAACCTGAAAAGGAATTAACACAAGACCCTGCCAATGTTCCACCGAGTTACGTGCATTACGGCACAAAGTACCAGGCACAAAGTAATCCGGTAAACTTTACCAGACCATAGAATCACAGAATCCCTACAGTGTGGAAGCAGGCATCGAGTCCACACCAACCCTCCGAAGACCATCCCACCCAGACTCAACCCTATCCCTGTAACCCTGTATTTACCATGGCTAGTCCACCGAGCTCGCATATCCCTGGACACTATGGGCAATTTAGCATGGCCAATCCACCTAGCCTGCACATCTTTGGACTGTGGGAGGAAATCGGAGCAGCTGGAAGAAACCCACACAGACACGGGGAGAATGTGCAAAGTCCACACAGACGGTCGCCTGAGGGTGGAATTGAACCCGGGTCCCTGGTGCTGTGAGGCAGCAGTGCTAACCACTGAGCCACCATGCCACCCAGTAGTAACGGATCATTGAGCTCCAAATAAATTTGGGTTGCACCCATCGTAACATGAATGCTTTGTGACATAGGGCTGCTCTCCCATTAGAGAGATGACTGGTTGTTTAACCAAGGAGGGTCTCCATGCCTCAAGCGAGGGAAGAAGTTGAGAAGGGGAATTCTTCATGGTAGCCTCAGCCAGTGTGGGAATTGAACTCTGCATCACAAACCAGCTGTCCAGCCATCAGTGGTACTTACTGTACTGCATCATCAGAGTGTGTGTAGGAGACTGATGTGCTGTCATTCTAGTTCAATTTAAAGTTCACCAATGATTTCAGATAGATTGCATTGCTCAAAAGCACGAGCAGTATTTAGTTTAGTATCAAGTCTTGCTGATAGTTAACCTCTGAGGACTCTTCAGTGGTATCAGTGATGGAAGAGATTTTCTGCAGTTTTGAAATCTGTGGGCTTCTTCCATACTGATAGTGGGAAATAAATCTCTGACTCAAGTATGTAATTTCCCTTGGTTGAATCTTTTTCTTAGGTTCATTCATTAATCTTGCAAGGTCTGTGACATCTTCCACTGGTTATGTTTTTCTAGATTGGCCAATGTTAGTTTTCAAATGAAGTGGTTGAACTACGTCAATGAATTGCAAGATAATGAGGACAAAATGCACATCTTTACTTAAGAATGAGCTTTGTTGGCTCTAGATAACATCATCATCGTCAGTCCCTCAGATTCAAGGATGACGTTTATCAGGTTGGATAAGTCCTCAGATGACTATGAAGCCCAATTTTGGGTCCACATTTTCTTCTTCTAGTGGGGCCACATTGTTTAATGGGCAAATGAAACCTAAAGCTCTGGTTTCTACCTTCCTCTGCCATCATTGTTCCAACTAACACTTCAGTTGCTGAGCCTCGAAATGGCTTGCGACATCTGTTTTCTCCTCCCTGTCAGTGGTGTCAATGTGTCTGCTTTAGATCGATCTTGAGCGTATCTTTACACATTTCCTTTGGTTATCCTTTTGAGTGTTGGCCATGGGAGATGAGAACATAATGAGGTAGGCGATTTTTGTCTGTCCAGATGCAATAGCCTGTCTATTGGACTTGGAGCAGGACAACAATTCCAGTACCTGCAACTTCATGGAGGATGCTTGTCTTAGTCTGGTGGTCCTCCCATTGATCCCCAGAATTCATTGTAGGATTTGCTGTTGAAAACTCTCAAGGATCTTACTGGATGTCAGTAGATGGTCCAGGTTTTGCTGCAGTAGAGGAGGGTGGTCAATACAACAGATTTACAGACTAGGGCCTTTGGTGACTTCCAAAGATCCCTTTTATCAAAGGCCTATTGTTGCAGTATGAAGAAGGCAGTGCTAGCACATTTGTCTCAGCACTAGACTTCGTCCTTTATAGTTCTGGGGACCTGGGCTCAAATCTCACCATGACAGATGATGGAATGTGTATTCAATAAAAAATTGGAATTAAAGGTCTAATGATGACGATTAAATTGAAACTGAAAATTGTAAAAACCCACCTGGTTAATTAATGTTCTATAGGAAAGGAAACTGCCACCCTTACTTGGTGTGGCCTCAATGTGACTCGACAGCCACAGCAATGTGGTTGACTCTTAACTGCCTTTGAAATGACCCAGCATGCCATTCAATTGTTTCAGCCGCATTAAAGTGAAAAAAATGAATTAAACTGGACAGAGCACCACCCACTGACTAATAAGGCACTGGAAATGACAACGACAAACATAGCCCTGTTGACTCTGCGAAGCCCTTCTCACTAACATTTGGAAACTAGTGCCAAAATTGGCAAAGCATTCTCACAAACTAGTCAAGTAACAGCCCGGTACAGTTATGCTCTTGGAATCGTAACTTATACACAACATCCAAGACAACATCATCATCATTATCATCATCATCATCCTTGGGTACGTCTGTTGCAACAGGCAGGACAGACCCAGAGTGTGGCTGCTCGTTGATTTAGATTCCAAAAGCTTGTGCTGATTGATCTCCGTTGAAATGCTTTTCAGCTGCTGACTAACTAGCTCTTCCTTTTTTAAAGGTCTGTGCACTTTCTCTGTGCCTTTCTACTTGGATTCTTCTCACTGTTAGTTTCTTTGTGTTGGGAGTCAGATCCATACTGCTGTTCACCATGTTATATTGACGATAACACTTGGATACCTTAGATAGAATACTGCCATCAAACTTTCTTCTGAGGCTTGTCCAGGGGTTTTCTACTAGTTTATTGTCAAAGATCAACCATGTATAAATCTTAGCAGAAAAGGCGCTAACCTTAGGTAACAAGTTAAGGTTTATTACATCATAGAAGCCATTATAAAGGCTGTATCTTTTTTTATTTTTCTGCATTTTTGATTGTGGTCTGAAATAGGGAAAAAAAACTGTTTTAAGAATCAAAGATTATTGAAGGATTGCGGCACTTTTTAAATACAAGTAACCTGGCACTCATTGTAAATACTGTTTACACAGCTGCTTGTTCAAGCAGTAGTGGAAAACTAGTTTGACGAAGAGCTGGAGCCAAGGGGTGTGTACGAACGCAGCTTTGTCAACAACAAGGAGCTGATCAGTTTGTGGATTCGTGACCAGTTATTGATGATAAATGGTATGAGGGTATGCAGATTTTCACAGAAGCCCTTTGACCTCTGGAGGAGTTGTTGTTTTTGGTCTGCAGCAAAAAGCCTGAAGTCAACCAGATTATTTCATCTTTTCAGTTGCCGTAAACTGTGATTTTAATTGATGAGTCAAACAACTTTATAACTGTGAACCAACTACCCTATACTTTTTACCAGCAAATGGAAGTATCTGAAGGCGGAATATCAAGGATGTCCTGTCTAAAGGACCATCTCAGTGGACTCTGTGAACAGGGACTATTGAACTGCCTTCCCAGTCTTTTACCTCCACCCATAGCACCCAAGTCTCTTTCCCTGTCTGTGTTGGTCTATATAAGAATGTAGAGGGGGAGTTTAAAAGGTGGTTAGTTATAACTAGCAGGGTTATACATTGATGGAACTGTTTACCTTTAGCAAGAACTATTTATTTGTAATAAATAATAATTATAGTCAAGTGCAGAAACCTGATCTATTACTTCTATCAACCTAGTCTAAAAGAAAGGTATGCTGCGAACTTCTAAAAAACTTTTGTGATGACTCAGGGAATAGTGGGCCTTAATTTCTAGTGTGCAACCGTGATGAAAGGTAACGCTAAGCACAAGTTACATTAAACTGATGGCGGCATGAAGAACAGAAGACTACAACTGTCTAGAACTTCCCAAGACTTCTTAAGACTCCCCATGACTGCTTGAATCTCCATCCAGTGGCTCTATTATACATCAGAGTGAACAGGACTTCAGATTGAACTTTTCATATCCATTACCTTACACATTATATTCTCATAATTTCAATTTTTGGGAAAAAAAATTCTGTTGAATTTTTCTGTCATCAGTGCTCTGATTGTTCAATACCAACAATACAAAGTACCTAGGCATAAACATTTCCCGTTATGGACTTGAGACTGTGCCCTCTGGCTAGGGTTTGTAATTACTGAATTTAATTTTAACTGTGTCCCTTAAGAATGTTCAAAGCTACAATATAATCTCACAATCATTTTTTCTCTTGTGTAAACTGGCCCAGTCTTAGCCTTTTTCCAGCCTTATTAGCCTTTTAAACTCAAGTGCATAATGCCTAATACAAGACTAAAAGACCATAAGATTTAGGAGCAGAATTAGCTCATTCAGACTATTGAGTCTGCTCCACCATTCGATCATGACTGATATGTTTCTCTACCCATTCTCCTGCCTGCTCCCCATAACTCTTGATCCCCTTACCAATCAAGAACCTATCTATCTCTGTTTTAAATACACTCAATGACTTGTTGGGCTGAATGGCCTGTTTCCACACTGAGGGGATTCTACGAACTCCATGACTTGGCCTCCACAACCCGTTGCAGCAATCAGTTTCACTGATTAACCACCCTCTGGATGAAGAAATTCCTCCTCATCTCAGTTCTAAAAGGTTGTCCCTTCACTCTGACTCCGTGCCCTTGGGTTCTACAAGTAGAAATATGTTCTCCACGTCCACTCGATCCAGACCTCTCAGTATCCTGTAAGTTTCAATCAGATACCCCCTCACCCTTCTAAATTCCATGGAGTACAGACCTACAGTCTCAACTTCTCCTCATATGACAAGCTGTTCATCCCTGGGATCAATCGTCTCAGCCTCTGACTCCCTCTAATATCAGATTTGTTGACTTCCTTTGTATCTTTTCAATGTCCCAATCATAGTGAAGTGACTGGAACTAAATACTCAGGTATTTAGCTAGTGCTGAATCGGTGCTCTATCAAGCTGTCAGTACATTAACTTTACGTACTTTGCCTCCAGTTATACGAACAGTTTGTTTGCTTTCTTTTGCAAGTTTGCATACTGCGCTGATGATTTTGATACCCATATCAACAGATCCCTGTTGGTATACTGTGCTATAGTCTACAACCATTCATTTAACATTGCCACAATAATTTTGAAATATGTTGAAAAGAGGAAACTTGGAAATTAATTTGCATGACGCATATTTCCAAATTATAATATAGATCAGATAAACTTTTTTGTGATGTTGATTGAGGGATAAATGCTGACAGGACATCAAGCTCTTTTTCAAATACTATCAAAGAATTTTTTAGTTCCATGCGAGGAGACGGATGGGCCCCAGGTTTGACGTCACATCTGAAAAATGGCTCCTCCAATAGTACAGAACTAGAATGTCATGTACTTTGATCTCAAGTCCTAGGGTGGGACTTGAACCCAGAACTTTCTGACTCAAAAGTCAGTACTACCCCAGCTTACATGCAAATCAAGAACTCTTTCTGCAGATTAATTTTTTCCATTTTGTTATCCTCATGCAATGTCTAAGTATTAAGTTTTGCAATCATTATTTAAATTATTTTACATTTGAACAGCTGCTCTAGATAATTCACTAGTGTAGATCTGTTGGAACAAATTACTTTTGTTTTACTGTAAAATCTGACATAAATCGCATACATTCCAATGCATGGGCACTTCATGAATAGGATTTGTGCAACTTCCAGCTTCCTTTTCTCTCATTTGACATTTGTGTTATTTTTCATCAGAAAGTCTACATAATGAACCACAGAGGTTCATAATATGGAAGAAGGCTTCTTGACTCATTGTGCCGGTATCAGCTTATTGTCTTGTAATGTTTACTGCTCCTAACTTTTGCTCCCTAAAAAGCAATAGGCACTACCTCAGTATTCCTTGCTTAATTTTTTAAAGAAACTTCTCATAATTTATCTTCTCAATCTCTTAGATAACTTAAAATCCATGATGCATTGAGAATCATAAAAGTAAAGACAAATTATTAGTGGAAACAGGCTTACTTTATTAACTCTATGAAAGTGCTTGATAGTTTAAAAAGTTTTATGAAATTCCCTTTAGCGTTAGTCCTAATTTCTCAAGGTTCTCGTTCATATACTTTCCCTTTTTTTTTAATCAGTTTGATGAATCAGTGCTGAATGCTCTCTATGGCTGGATGATCAATCACAGCAAGGCAAAAGTCATACGCAGAAGGACTATAAATAGAAGACCTGGTTATTATTCTTTCTTCTCTGGCAAATCTCACAGTAGTCTGCCTGGTGTCATTCTTCCACTTAAATGTTGCCTAAATCCCACTTTTCAGCTTGTTAGTGACTGTAAAATAGAACTGATTACTTAGCAGGTATTGAGTGTAATATAAAGACATTGCCAAGCTAACTATCAGATAAATGTTTTTCATGTCTCATGAGCTGCAATTATTTTGAGCATAACTCAATGAGCATATTTTCCACATTGATATAAAAAATTTCTACTGGTTACAGGAAATGGTTATATTATTCAGTTTAACCCAAACAGGTAGTTCCTTGACGAATACTCCATAGTTCACTTCTTCAATAATATATAAACTGCTACTTATATGAACATGCAAATTAAATTACCATTCTGAAGGTTAATTTAGATCAAAATGAATACATTTTGAAGCTGTAAAATATTAATTTTATTATCTGTAGAAACTTGGGGAATAAAATTCATGAAATTTATGTTCTTGTTTTCACTTCTTTTTACAGGTGATACCTAAAGAAAAATAATGAATGTAAACAATTTTGTTTTGTTCTTCCTACTTCTCAACTTTTGTGATATAATTGGTAAGAGGGAAATTAAGGCAACCAACAGGGGTCAGAGGAGGCAGCTCCACTCTCAAAAACAACAACAAGTTGGCATTGTGAATCGCAATCCAGCCAGACAATCCAAACCTAGACGTTCATTCTCCCCTGCAAAAGTTCCAAACATTAATGCAGATGAAAGCACTGCAACCTTCCTGGATTCATACATAGGTGTTGATGAAACTGAAACCAACTACAATGTATTACCAGGTTAGTGATGAAAAGATAACAGAAGTGTCTTTGCATCCACAGTTATACCCATTAAGGTAAAATTCATCACAGTTCAAGAAAACAAATTGTTGACATTAACCATTTGAATATTTTAGTTTGGAAATATTGGAAACTGAGAATATCCCATCAGAATTATTCCAATGTCAGTGGTTTACTCATTTAAAATAAAAATAATAAATGCCAAGTATAAATATGTACCATTCAGAAAATCTGAAAACATCACGTGGAAACTGTAACTCTGCCTCTGATGAAAATGCATCAGATTGGTTCAAAAATATGTTATGAACTATTGGAAAGGATGGATCACTAACTATAATCCCTAAAGCTGTAAATTTTGTCAACTGCAGTAGACTCATATTGATCTGGTGTTTTTATATATGCATACATTTGGCATTTTTATATGTATACTGATGTTAGATTGCTATTGGTACACTAAAAACACATTTTATTGTTATAAAACCTTTGGTGACTACTTGGGTTTAAACTGAAATCTTTCAGAAACAGATGGCAGTCTCTCCAGCAACTATTTCCTGATCAGGTCACCATAACTCCACCAGGAAAGCAATAATACTGTACAGTAAATGAGAACTGTAAATGGATTTGTTTCCCTTTTCAACACTATAAGCTGATCTGTTCTCCACACACCTCTCATTCTTCTTAATCCCAATGAGTACATGCCCAACCTACTCAACCTCTCCTTATAAGAAAATCCCTCTAAACTGGGATCAGCCTAGTCAACTTGTTATGGACTGCCTCCAATGCAGGTATATTTTTCCTCAGATAAGGGGATCAATACTGATCATGGCCTTCCAAGTATTGTCTGAATAGTCCATTGTATAATTTTAGAAAGACTGCCCTTGTTTTTATACTGCAGTCCATTTGAAATAAAGGCAAATATTCAATTTTCTATTGCCTGCTGAACTTGGATGTCAGTTTTTCTGATTCAAGGGTGAAGACTATCAAATTTCTTTACTCTGTAGCTTTCTGCAGTCTTTTTCCATTTAAATAACATTCAGCTCTTCTATTCTTCCTACCAAAATGCATAACCTGACATTTCTCCACATTATATTCCATCTGCTGAGTCTTTGCCCACTCACTTCTCCCTCTGCATACTGTATATCATCCTCACCATTTGCTTTCCTATCTATTTTTGTGTCATCCACAAACTTGGCTATAGTACTTTCATCTTTCTCAATGAAGTAATTTATACTGTAAATAATTGTGGCCCAAGCATTGATTCTTGTAGCACATCAATAGTTAGAGGTTACCATCCTGAAAAGGCACCCCACTCTTTGTCTTCTATTAGTCAATCTTCTATCCATCCTAATATACTACCTCCAACACCATAGGCACTTAACTCATTAAGTTGCCTAATATGTGGCGCCTTATCAAACACATTCTGAGAACTGAAATATATTACATCCACTGCTTCCTCTTTATCTATCCTGCTTGTTACTTCCTCAAAGAATTCTAATAAATTTGTCAGGCATGATTTTCCTTTCATGAATCCATGCTGACTCTACTTGATTATATTATTTTTAATACTTTTTATTCATTCGTGGGATTTGGGTGTCACTGGCAAGGCCAGCATTTAATGTTCATTCCTCAATTGCCCAAGGACATTTAAGAAGCAACCACATTGCTGTGGGTCTGGAGTCAAATGTGCAACAGATTTTCTTTCCGGAAGGACAGTACTGAACCAGATGCATTTTTTTAACATCCTTTTTAATAGTTTCTGACATTTTCCCAGTGACAGTAACTGGCTTATAATTACCAATTTTTTTGTCTCCCTTTTTGAATAAGGGCATAACATTGGCAGTTTCTCAGTCCTCTGGGACTTTTTCAGAATCTAAGATTCTTAAAAGACTACTTGCAGTGCATCTACTACCTCCATAGCTACTTCCTTAAAAATCTTAGGATACAACCCATCAAGTTTGGAGGACTTTTGGCCTTTAGTCCCATTACTTTGCCGGTCCTTTTTCTTTTGTGACTTTTTAAAATGTATTTCCTTTCCTCCTTTTGCCTCTTGATTATTTTTGGAATACAATTAATGTCCCCTGTCATGAAGAATAATGCAAAGTATTTATTCAAATCTTCTCCCATTTCTTCAGCCTCATTCTCTAAGGGCCCAAGTTTACTCAGGTCTTTCTCTTTATACATTGGCCTCTATCTTGCATATTTAAATAAGCTAACTGGATACAAAACTGGCTTGAAGGTAGAAGACAGAGGGTGGTGGCAGGGGGTTGTTGTTCAGACTGAAGGCCTGTGACCAGCAGTGTGCTGGGTCACTTACGTAAATGATTTGGATATGAATATAGGAGGTATCGTTAGCAAGTTTGCAGATGTCACCAAAATTGGTGGTTAGGGGACAATGGAGAAGCTTATCTCAGAGTACAACGAGATCTTGATCAGATGGCGCAATGGGTCAAGGAGTGGCAGATGCAGTTTAAATTAGATACATTGTCGTATTTAGGTAAGGCAAACCAGGGCAGAACTTACACAGTTAATGACTGGGCCCTGAAGTGAGTTGCTAAACAAAGAGACCTAGGGGTGCAGGTGTATAGTTCCGTGAAAGTAGAGTCAGAAGTAGACAGGGTAGTAAAGAAGGCATTTTGCAGACTTGCCTTCATTGAGTATATGAGATGGGAAGTCATGTTGCAGTTGTATAGGATATTGCTGAGGCCAATTTTACAATAGTGCCTTCAGTTCTGGTCTCCCTGCTACAGGAAAGATGTTGTTAAACTTGAAAGGGGTCAGAGAGGATTTACAAGGATATTGCCGGGACTTGAGGGTTTGACCTATAGGGTGAATAGGATGGGGTTACTTTCCCTAGAGTGTCGGAGGTTGAGAGGTTACCTTATAGAGATTTATAAAATCATGAGGGACAGGGTGAATAGCCAAGGTCTTTTTCCCAAGGTGAGGGAGTCCAAAACTAGAGGAAATAGGTTTAAGGTGAGAGGGGAAAGATTTAAAAGGGAGCTGAGTGGCAACTTTTTCATGCAGAGGGTGCTGCATGTATGGAATGAGCTGCCAGAGGGGGTGGTGGAAGTGGGTAAAATTACAACATTTAAAAATCATCTGGCTGGGTATACGAATAAGAAAGGTTTAGAGGGATAAGGGCCAAATACTGGCAAATGGGACTAGATCAGTTTAGGATATCTGGTCAGCACAGACGAGTTGGACTGAAGGGTCCGTTTCCATGCTGTATAATGCTATGACTCTAAGCTCTTTCTGACAATTTTTATATTACTTACTAGTTTATCTTCATAGTTTATTTTCTTCCTCTTTATTAATTTTTTGGTCATCTTTTATTGATTTTTAAAACTTTCCTAATCCTTTGCTTTACCACAAATCTTTGTCAAATTGTATGCTTTTACTTTTTAATTGATACCATTCCTAACTTGTTTGGTTAACCATGATCAGCTTACACCCTTTATAGAATCCTTGTTTCTCACTGTGATATTTCTTTGTTTTGGGTCATGAACTATTTTCTTAAATGTATGCCATTGTTCATTAACTGTTTTTTCTCCTAAACTCTGTTCCCAACTCATTCCTTTGTCAATATCCTCACTTAAGTTCAGCACTGTTGTTTTCGACCTTGTTTTCAAGCTCAATGCTTAATTCTACCATGTTTTGATCATTGCTCTCTAGGAAATCTTTTATTTTTAGATCATTTATTAAACCTGCCTGATTTTTGATCGCCAGATCCTGGAGTTTTGATCAACGAATTTAAGAAAGGATATGTTAGCACTGGAAGAGTTCAGATAGCTGATTCCTGGGATGAAAGGGTTGACTTAAAAAGAATGGCTAATCAGATTAGGCCTTTATTTAATGGACTTTAGAAGGATGAGGAAAGATCTTATTGAAGAATGCAAGATTCTGACCACTGAAAGCATTTAAAATGTAGATAGATATTTGAAATGTTGAGAATTTGAGAGCTAAGGATCTGGTACTAAAGAGGAGTTAAGTCTTGGCACAGATTAGCACCACCTCAGAGTGATAGGGCAGGCTTGAAGGGGGATGAATGTCCTACCTTTGCTCTTGTTCCTTATATTCTTATACCTGACAAGCCATTTTTAAGAAAAAGAGAAACAAAACACTACAGACTGAAACACAAACTTGTCTCCACAACTCTTTTGGGTAGAGAATTCCAGACATTCACCACCATCTGGGAGAAGAAATTCTGTCACATCTCAGTTTTAAATGCATGTCTTCATATTCTGTAACTATGTCCCTTAGTCCAAGATGCTCCCACCAGTGAAAACATTTGAGTAGCTTTAGGAGAGACTGTTTTTGAAATAGAACCTCGGAACTATGTTCTGATGGAAAGTCAACCTCAAACATGAACATTTTAAAAAATCAGCTATTGTTTTTTTTTTCCTTGTACACTTGTATCCTCCATGCAGATGGCCTAAAAGCCCTCTGCTTCTTCCTCTCCCACAGGCCCAACGAGTCCCCCTCCACCGACACCCTCATCTGTTTGACAAAACTCATCCCTACTCTCCTTTAACTCCTCCCACTTCCTACAGACTGAGGGGGTGGCCTTGGGCACCTGCATGGGCCCAAGCTATGCCTGCCTCTTCGTAGGATACGTGGAACAGTCCCTCTTCCGCAGCTACACTGGCACTATCCCTCACCTCTTCCTCCGCTACATCGATGACTGTATCGGCGCTGCCTTGTGCTTCCACGAGGAGCTTGAACAGTTCATCAACTTTACTAACATCTTTCTCTCCAACCTCAAATTCATCTGGACCATCTCTGACACCTCCCTCTCCATCTACATCTCTGGTGACCCCTCGAAACTGACATCTATTTCAAGCCCACCAACTGCCACAGCTATCTGGACTCACCCACCTTCCTGCAAGAATACGATCCCATACTCCCAATTCCTCCGCCTCTGCATATCTGTTCCCAAGATGGGGCGTTCCACTTCCGCACATCCCAGATGTCCGCCTATTTCAAGCACCGTAACTTCCCCCTCCAGTGATCAAAAATGCCCCCAACCACATCTCTTGCATTTCCTGCACTTCTGCCCTCACACCCCTCCCCCAACAAAAATGAAGACAGGATTCCCCTGTCCTCACATATCACCCCACTGACCTCCGCATCCAACGTATCATTCTTCACCACTTCTGCCACCTACAATCGGACCCCACAACCAAAGAGATATCTCCCTCCCGACTCCTACTTGCCTTTTGTAGGGACCGCTCTCTCCGCAACTCCCTTGTCTGCTCCACACTCCCCACCAGCCCCACCACCCCCGGCACCTTTCCCTGCAGCCACAGGAAGTGCTACACCTGCCCCTACACCTCCCCCCTCATCTCTATTCAAGGCACAAAACAAACAGGGATTTACCTGCACATCTGTCAACTTGGTCTACTGTATCCACTGCTCCCGATGAGGCCTCCTCTACATCAGTGAGACCAAGCGGAGACTCGGAGGCCATTTGATAGAGCATCTGCACTCTGCATGCAACAAACAACAACACCTTCTGGTCGCCAACCATTTTAACTCCCTGGGTGACATGTCCATCCTGGGCCTCCTCCAGTGTCACAATGACACCACCCGCAAACTAGAGGAGCAACACCTCATATTCCACCTCGGGAGCCTACAGCCCAATGGTCTAAACATGGAATTCACCAGTTTTAAAATCTCCCCACCCTGGCCTCATCCCATGTCCAACCCTCCCTCTCATCCCCGCCTCCTTGACCTGACACAACCTGTCCATCTTCTCTCCCACCTATCCACCCCAGCCATCCCACTGACCAATCCCCACTACTCCCTACCTGCACACACCTATCACCATCCCAGCTCCCTTCCCCCTCCCCATTTCTGAAGAAAGGTCCCGACCCGAAACGTCAATTTTCCTGCTCCTCTGATGCTGCATGACCTGCTGTGTTCCTCCAGCTCCATACTGTTGTCTACTGGTTATTTCACATACTTTCTAATAAAAAGCAAGAGAATGTTATTGAGACACAAATTATCATTCCATTTCACCTCATTCAGATTGTTATGGTATACTACTAAAACCAAAACTACCATTTTAAGACACTCTCAATGTAGGTTACATTACATTCTTGCCAACACAGATGTTAACTGGGATAACTATCAATTCCAGGGATCACTGAATTATTCAGTGTTCCCATGCTGAAGTGTTTAAGAATTATGTGCCATATTACAGCTTTGAATAATGCAATATCTTCCTTTTTTAAAAAAATTCACATCATTAGGTAGACAAGGACGTTGCAAAGCAAATGGAATGATCATGTATGACAAGGCAGTTTGGTCTCCAAAACCTTGTGTGACCTGTCTGTGTTCAAATGGAAACGTGATCTGTGATGAAATGAACTGCCCCATCTTAAAATGTACGAGGACCAGAATACCAACAGGAGAATGCTGTCCAATTTGCATTTCAATTGGTATTTTCTCTTTCTTTTATTCAGCCAATTTTATTCAGTTATTTAATCAAAATGAAAAATAATTACGCAAATTGTTTATTGACACAGGGTGGTTTTAGGTACATGCTCATACTTCTAAACAAAATGCTTTGAATAAAAATACTTACCATTGAAACATAATATTAGTGAACCATTTAACACGGCTATTTCAAAGATTGTTGCAAAATAATTGAGGAAAATTTAAATACTTGCTCAGAAAAAGATGTTTTCCATTAGCAACTGACACATGAAACGATGAATTAAGTGCACACTGCAAAATATAAAGAACCATTTTTGTATCTCAAAAGCTCAATTGGGTATTTGCAACTCAACGTTCCATAGCTAAATTCAATATTTGCTAAATATACTTTTATTGTTTCAAAAAAAAAACAATAAACAATATACTGCTTTAAGTGCTTTGTAGCTCTTTCACTTTAAGCTGCACCATGATTTCTGTATTAAACCTACGGTGGGCTAAATTATTACATTCTTCTCCAACAAGAACACTATATCAGCTGCTTAAAGACAACAATCAGTGAGGCTTGCACATACTTTATGAACATGACCATCTGAAATAAAAATTTATGCTGAATAGTAATACTGGAATTTAGTTTTGACGTTTATATTCCTTATTTTTATCCTATTGAAATCACCTAAGCTCTTTGATTAGGTTATAATTTTATTTCCTGTTCACGTATCCTGGCTATTATTTTATTATAGATAGAAATAGCTATAAGACAAATAACACAGTTAAGAAAGTACAGAAAAACGGTGCACATTAGTCATTCATTTTATCAGTAAACCCAAGAAAAATATTCTTCAAGCATGAATCCACTGAAACAATTTCAAAAAGTTTCCCTTTGTTAGTCATTTTGGTTTATTTATTTTGGTTTATTATTTACTGGAATTTCATGAATTATGACTAGATTCCATGCTTCCTTTCCCATTTCATTAGTGATTTTGATCCCCACATTTGATTATTCAATGTTCAGTTAACAGTCTTAAATTTTTATGGTGATTCTACAGAGCCAAATGATCCAAGTGAAATTTATCATCCAGTGATTCCTGGTAATCAAGCTATGCAAATAAAACAATCAGAACTAAGGAGAGAAAACCAGAAATTAGAAGAAGAGCTGCCCAGAAAAGATGAGGAACTGAAAAGAAAGCGTGAAGAGAAAAAGAAAAATGACGAAGAAGAACAAAGGGAACTTGGAAAATCCTATCATAGAGAAGAAAAGCTACGAGAAATGGAAGAGGAAGAACTTCAAAAACTGCAGGCAGAGGAACAGGAACATTTACATGAAGTAGTTCAGAGGAGTAAAGAAAAGGAAGAAAATCCAGAACTTGTAAATGAAATGAGAAATCTCTCAAAAACTATACAAGGGGGAGAAGAACAAGAGAATAATTATGATGGATATGTTGATTATGTTGAATATGTTGAATATAACGATCACCAAGAGGAGGAAGAGGAGAAGCAATTGAAGGAACAAGAGGAGGAGGAAGAAGAGCGGCAAGTGAAGGAACAAGAGGAGGAGGAAGAGGAGAAGCAAGTGAAGGAACAAGAGGAGGAGGAAGAAGAGCAGCAAGTGAAGGAACAAGAGGAGGAGGAGAAGGGCAAGAAAGAGAAGGTAAAAGAGGCGATGGAGGAGCAACTGGAGGTATACAAGGAAGAAGAGATAATGGAGAATGAGGACGTGGTGCAGGAGGTGGCGGAAGAGGAAGCAGTAGTGGATGAAGCAGAGGAGCAAGATGAGGAACAAGAGGAAAAGCAAGGGGAGGCAGAAGAGGCGTTTGAGGAAGAGGAAGAAAATGGCTACGCAGATGTTTTTGAGTTGTCTTTATTTCCTTCCATATTTGAATCAATTCCAGTTCATTCTGGTGAAGAACCCCCAGAATTTTCTCTTCCAGTTGGCTGCGAGACCACAGATATCACAATAAATTGCAATAATGCCAAGTTGATTCAAATACCTCCACTCAGTGATCTGGAGATTACAAATCTTTATCTTGCAGGTAATCAACCATTTCTTACCTATGTATTACATTTTAACAATAATTATTTAATTTGAGAAAATGGAATTGCTTAAATCATTTCCGACCCGTCAAAAAAGGAAAGAAATAGAATGGTAAATATTCATTAGAACTTCTTATGTCAATCGCGTTTATAACTATGGCTACTAGGTCTGCCATTAATGCTGTTTCACTTGGGATACCTTCAAGATACTGAGAAGGAATCAAGGTACTTTGACAAAGGAACGTAAGACATCTGCTAACATTAATCCTGATTGGTATAAGTATCCCCAGGTTCACGTACAAGTGCAGTCAAAAAATTGTATTAACCTATTAACATCTGTATTAAAAAGAGAACTCCTGTATAGTTCTTATCATTAAATGTTGCAGCTATCCCATGTGGATTTTCACGCAACTTTCCATCTGATTTTGGCAGATCAGGTGTCATTGAAAGCACTATTGTGATAATTCTGTGTCATTGCACTGCAGTAAAAGTAAATTACGTATAATTTGGAATAAGCAAGGTAAATAGAATAACAAACTAAGAATTTAGTGCTAAAGTATTAATTTGCCAATTCATTGAATTATGCCATTTTGAATAACAAGTGCACACTATTTCTCACTTTACATTTGTACTTAAGCTGATATGAATAAACAAGTTGTTGAAAGGACTGCCAACTGCACTGTGGCTCAGTGGTTAGCACTGCTGCCTCACTGCGCCAGGAATTCCACCCTCAGGCGACTGTGTGGAGTTTGCACATTCTCCCTGTGTCTACGTGGGTCTCCAGTTTCCTCCCACAATCCAAAGATGTGCAGGGTAGGTGGATTGGCCATGCTAAATTGCCCATAGTGCCCAGGGATGTTTAGGTTAGGTGGGTTAGACATCGAAAAATGCAGCGGTAGGGGAATGGGTCTGGGTAGGATGTTCTTTGGAGGGGCGGTGTGAACGTGTGGGCCGAATGGCCTGTTTCCACACTGTTGTGATTCTATGATTCTATGATTTAAAGTAACTGATTGATAAAACTAGAGAAAACAGCATATTCCTTTATGTTTTTTTTCTTGTAAACAGTAATACCAAAATGTCAGATTGATGCAGTAAAGTCATACATTGAAATACTAGACTCGGAGTAGAATACAGATTCATGGCTCTGATTCTTCAGACAGGAAAGCCTTCATCTTAAACATACTATCAGGCACAAATTAACAAATATAAAAGCTGCCAGTTTGGCTAACTGTCATTTCTACTTCTTACTAGCAGATGCATGGGAGCGTGTTTGTTTGCAATGTTCTTAGATGAGGAATGATCTATGGTACAGAATGGACAAAACGGGGAGAAAATGCAAAATCGAATGGAAAAAGTGATTGAAAAGTATTGAAGAAAGCCATTAGTATAAAATTACACGTTACATAAAATATGAGCCCATGGTGTTGGAGGTAGTATATTGGCATGGATAGAGAAAAAGTTCATGGTGCAAGAAATAGCAAGAGGAGATTAGGGGTTCTTTTCAGGTTCTAACCAGTGGGCTTCCACAGGGATCACAGCTGGGATTGCAGCTGTTTACAATATATACTAATGACTTGGAGGAAGGAAACAAATATACTGTAGCCAAATTTGCAGACAGCACGAAAATAAATGGAAAGGCAAGTTGCGAGAGGGATACAAACAATTCATGGAGGGGATAGACTGATAGATTAAGTAAGTGGGCAAACCATTGGCAATTTTAGACTGAGGTGAGGACAAATTTCTTCTCTCAGATTACTGGGACTCTTTGCAATTTCTTGCCATAGAGAGCTGCTGGGGGCAGAGCCCTTGTGTATATTTAAGGCTGAGATAGATAGATTCTTGACCGATAGGGGAATCAAGGGTTACGGGGAAAGGGCAGGAAAATGGACATGACGAATGTCAGATCAGCCATGATGTTATTGAACAGTGGAGCAGGCTTGGGGGGCTGAACAGCCTACTCTCGTTCCTATTTCTCGAGTCATAGAGTAATACAGCATGGAAACAGGCCCTTCGGCCCAACTTGGTCCATGCTGACCAAGGTGCCCACTCAGCTAGATCCAATTGCCTGCGTTTGGTCCATATCCCTCTAAACCCTTCCCATCTATGTACCAATCCAAATGTTTTTTTAAATGTTGCTATTGTACCTGCCTCAACCACTTTCTCTGGCAGCCCATTCCATATACGCACCATTCCCTGCGTGAAGAAGTTGCCCCTCAGGTCCTTCTTAAATCTTTGCCCTCTCATCTTAGACCTATGCCCTCTAGTTTTCAATTCCCCATCCCTGGGAAAAGACTAAATGCATTCTATCTGTGCTCCTCATGATGTTATACACCTCAATAAAGTCACCCTTCATTCCCCTCCGTTCCAAGGAATAAAGTCCTATCCTGGCCAACCTCTCCTTATAACTCAGGCCCACTAGTCCTGGCAACATCCTCGTAAATCTTCTTTGCACACTTTCCAGTTTGACTATGTCTTTCCTGTTAAACGGTGACCAAAACTGTACACAATACTCCAAGTGCGGCCTCATCAACGACTTACACAACTGTAACATAACATCCCAACTCTTCTACTAAATGCTTTGACCGATGAAGGCTAGCATGCTAAATGCCTTCTTTACCACCCTGTCTACCTGTGACACCGCTTTCAATGAACTATATACTTTTACTCCTCAGTCCCTCTGTTCCATAACACTCCTCAGGACCTTACCATTTACTGTACAAGTCCGACCTTGATTTGACTTCCCAAAGTGCAACATCTCACACTTATCTGTATTGAATTGCAGTTGCTAATCCTCAGCCCACTTCCCCATCTGATCAAGATTCCTCTGTAATTTTTAATAACCTTCCTCACTATCAACAATACCTCCTAATTTTGTATCATCCCTCATCCATAAACTTGTTAATCATGCCTTGTACATAGCATCCAGATCGTTTATGTAAATAACACATAACAAATGGCACTTGAACCAGAGGGGGTCCAATATCCTTACGGGGAAGTTTGCTAGTGTGACCAGGACTGAATACCCAAAATGTTGACTGTTCCTTTCCTCCAGATGCTGCCTGACCTGCTGTGTTCTTCCAGCCTCCTGTTTGTCTACAATGAGAGAACAGTAGGACTGGCAGTTCAATGTTCCAGAATACAGAAACTGCAGGTGTGACAGAAGTACAAATAAGCGAGGAGGGGGAGTTGCTCTTTTGATAAGGGAGGACATAACAACAGCACTTAGAAAGGATATTCTTAAGGGGTCATCAAATGAGGTCATATGGTTAGAAACAAGACAGGAATGGTCACTCTGTTGGGACTGTATTATAGACCCCTAAATAGCCAGTGGGTATTAGAGGAACAGCTGTGTAGAGAGATTGCAGATACCTGTGGGATTAATAGAATAGTACTGGTTGGAGATTTTAATTTCTCTTGTATTGACTGGGCTACCAAGAGTGTAAATGGTCCGGATGGGGTGGAATTTGTCAAATGTGTCCAATGTTTCCTAAATCAATACGTAGAGGGCCATGCTCAGGAGGGTGGAAACTGGACCTCCTCTTAGGAAACGAGATCAGGCAAGTGACTGAAGTGTCAGTCGGAGAGCACTTCGGGTCCAGTGACCATAACTCTCTTAGCTTTAACACAGTTATGGAAAAAGATAGGACACAGTCCACAGGTTAAGGTGCTGAACTGGAGCAGGGCCAATTTGGGGCCATTAGGCAGGATCTAGCAGAGGTAGATTGGGTGAGTCTGTTTGAAAGAAAAGGAATGACTGGCAAATGGGAGGCTTTTAAAAGTGTGATATCAAGAGTCCAGGGACGATATGTCCCTGTTAGGGTGAAGGGAAAAACTGGCAGGTTGAGGGAATCATTGGTGGTCATCTTTCAAAATTCCGTTCTGGAGTAGTACTTACAGATTGACAAATGTAACTCCACTATTTAAAAACGGAGAGAAATACAGCCCAGTTAGCCCAACATCAGTATTGAGGAAAATGTTGCAAATACAGTATAGATTGTTTGGAAAATATTAACAGGATTGGACAAAGCAAGTCTGGGTTTGTGCAAGATCAATCATGCTTAACAAATCTTTTGGAGATTTTTGAGGATAATAACTAGTAGAGTAGACAAGGGAGAACCAGTAGATGTGGTATTTTTGGATTTTGATGAGGTCTCTCATAAGAGGTTAGTGGGAAATCTTAAAGTATATGGGATAGTAGATAATATTAGCACAGATCAAGAATTGGTTGATAGGCAGGAAACAGAGAGTGGGATGAAATAGCTCTTAGTGACAGAAAGTAAGTAGTGGATTAATGCAAGAATCAGGGCTCGGGCCCTAGTTAAAATACATATATATGATCTGGATGAGGGAATGAAATACAACACTTTCAAGTTCGCTGATGACAACAAAATTGGAAGGATTGAAAGTTCTGAGGAGGAGACAAGGTGGCTTCAGATGATTTAGACGAGTTGAGTGAGTGGGAAAACACATAGCAGAGGCAGTACAGTGTGGCGAAACGTGAAGTTGCACATCTTTGGTGTGAAAACAGAAGAGCAGTAAATTATTTAAATTGGGAAAAGTGAATACAAAAATGATCTAGGTGTCATTGTCCATGAAATCAGATAGGCAGGTGCAGCAAACACTTAGGAAAGCAAATGGTATATTGGCCTTCATTGCAAGATGATTCGAGTTCAGAAGTAGAATACCATAGTTGTACAGGATGTGACCATGATTGGAATACTGCTGCAGTTTTGGTCTTCCCACGTAAGGAAGGATGTACTTGCTACTGAGGGAGTGACTGTCCACCAAGGAGAGGTCAATTCGATTGGGCCTGTATTCGCTAGAGTTTAGAAGGATGAAAGGGGATCTGATTGAAACATATAAAATTCTAACAGGACTGGACAGAATAGATGCTGGGAAGATTATTTCCTCATTTGGGGAGCCTAGAATCAAATGATGCAGTCCCAGGATACAGGGTATCCCATTGAGGACTCGAGTGAGGAAATATTTGTTCATTCAAAAGGTGGTGAAACTGTGGAAATCTCTACTCCAGAAGGCTATGAAAGCCAAATCACTGAATATATTCAAGAAAAAGTCAGATGAATTCCTAAATTTTAAAGGCATCAAATGGTATGAGGAGAAAGTGGGAATACCATATTGAGATAGAGGATCAGCCATGGTCCTGTTGGGTTGTGGGGTAGGCTAAAGGGGCTGAGTGACCTACTCCTAGTTTCTAAGTTTATTTGGATGCTTACAGCATCTCTGCCTTGCCTAGCCTCTTAGCACAGACAGAAAGCCAGGCAGCTTGTCATGTTTGTTGGCATTGAACAGACCAGTGGGTGGACATGTTGCTGTACAGCACTATGCTACATCGATGTCACACACACAACAAACACACTGCATGTGCTTCAAGAAATTGCTAATGTCTGAAAATATACAGGAAGTAGTCCTTAGTCCAGACAAGGGGGGCAATGGTCAGTCAGGATGTGCTTTTGCACTCAGTCAACGGCATTGTTGTATTGCACAGAGTGCTGGTCATAGTCATTCAAATGCTTGGTGCATTCAGGGTCCAAAGATCCACATCCAACCAATCCAGGATTACCGATTAGTCAGTCAGGGAACCGCACAGAAATCACTCTGAGTGCTGGTGCATCCTCAATCAAGACTATTCTCCCAAATTGATCTGGTGGGTTGGCCATGGTCAGTCCTCGGTGTTTAGGCTCTATACATTAAAGGAGGTTATCAGTGCAGCCCAGTGTTGGGAAGTCAGTGTCAGAACTAGTGCCTGTACACTGAAATGCAGAGAAGACAATCACTGTGGAGGAGGCAAATCTATAAATATAGTATGGAGCCAATACAGCATGGAAGTGCACAGCACTTAGGTGGTCACCATGATTCTGGCATCAGTGTCGGGGTTCATTGGATAATGATGTTGACTGTAGCTTTGTGGTAGGCCTGGGACACAGCAAGAAAGTTGGGGATATTAATAGCTAAATAAAAGAGTTGGATGGGAACGTGGGCAGGCTCCAAGCTGATGGAGTTGACAAGGACTATAATGCAGATTGGACATGAATGTTGTGGGGGGCTCCTAGAATATCAGGCAGAGCTTGCCACTTTCTGTCTTAAGCACAATCTAGGAAGCCTTCCGTCTTCAACCAAATCTCAACGGTGCAATAGATATAGCTGCCAGCATACTCAAAAAGTGTGTGAAGTTAAGGTTTTATTTTGCTTTCGTTAAGACGATGATACCACCAGTGCATGATATGATGCACTTCAAGGGCCAACTGCATTAATCAGGCACTCAGCTTCGAAATAATAAACATCTTCTATCACAAAATTCTTTATGTACACCAACCACATATATTAGAAATCCTGGCAACAAGCAATCTTTGATAATAACAAATTAATTCGACTATTCTCTGAAGCAAAAAATGATCATATTCAACCTTTAAAAGTGTCATCTCTAGTTGTGCATTTCCAAACATTATCCAGTGGTCTCATAATCTGCACAGTGCTTTCCTCTCACATTGAGCTGTAAGAATGTGAGAATGCGCTTTTCTATGAAATGCTGCATTTCTTAGGTAAGTGGTGGATGTGGGAGGGAAAACAAGATTTCCATAATCATACTGCAATTGTGCAATAAAACATATGTTGCATGTATGTGAAAAAGACCTAATATGTCAGTGGACCCTGTGGAGGCATCCTTCTTCTTAGTGACGTCCATGTCATACTGTACTGAGGCCTATGGCAAAGTCTCATTTGATTGCTGCGACTGCTGACAAGTTGCACTATTAAGGAGCTGATTTGTTTCTGATATTCCCTACAAATGTTCATTAGAACCATCCCAATGGATTCATCTACAGTAGGTGTTAACACTGCAAGCTAAGAGTGTACCAATTTGTTGTCATTTCCTCCAGATGAGCAAAGCGCATTGCTGCCACTGAATAAGGTGGTTCCGAGACACCCTCACAGAACTGTGGCATCTGCTGGAGCAGGTTTGCAATCTGAAGAGTAGGTCGCTATCAAATCCTGGTGGCTGTCAAAATGACAGCAGTACTAAATTTCTATGTATCTGGTTGCTTCTAAGGATCCACTGGGGATTTTGTGGGATCTTTCAACCCTGAATCATATCAGGACTGTTATCGATGCAATTTGTGCAAGATCACGCCGTTTTATCTCATTTTCCTGTGACAAAATCAGTGCTACAGCTTGGGCACAAGGCTTTGATAAGATATCTAGCACAAGGCACTTTAGATTTTACATACAATGCATTCAGATTTATCATAATGTATTTGAATTCATGAACAGAAAAGGGTTCCATTCAGTCAATGTCCAATTCACCTGTGATCATTACCACCATATCTGAGTAGTCTGTAGCAGGATCACTGGAAGCTGCCATAATGCCTAAATTGTTGATAAACTTTCAGTTGCCTGCTTCAGTCCAAGGGCTGGAAGCCTCGCCAGGATGGCAGCTACGAGACGAGGGCTAATCACTTTAACCATGGATGTTGACTGCATTATCAGGCTCCCTGACTGGGAGTGAGAATAGATATAATCTAATTCATTCTTCCTTCGGGGCCGTTGTACAGCAGGTTGACAGACATCCTCAAGATGAAGATCAGATGGGCTGGGAGAGGTGTGGTTTTGCAGTACACACCAGACAGTGTACTGCATAATCCTAGCATACTGTGCTGTGCAAAACTGGAGCAGGCAAAATGGGATGTAATGAACACTGAAGAGCTGGGACAGTTCTCTGAGTCTTCCAAGAAGGAAGATGAGGAAACTATATGGGAGAAGCATCACTCTTACTGTGATACTCGATCTGGTTTTCCACAGCAGTCACTAACATGCCCATGGAGACAGCTAGACATACACATGCCAGGCCCATCATGATACTGATAATGTTCATGAACTCCTCCTACCTCCGATCGAGTTTACTGAGTATCTTCAACAAACCTGCCTGTGGCTCCGTGTCATTTTGTGCATCTTCACAAAGTTATTGTGGCTGTTATCATGGGGTTCTCTGCTGTCTGGGGCCAAGCAGCTGCCTCGTCTCTGACAGTCCTCAGAGTGCCAGAAACCTTAGGTATTTCTTTCTTAGCCACCTCAGGAGGCATTGCAGAGATGTGCTTACCAAATCATGTTCCCGAGTCAAATTAGCTAAAGTACGTATCAAGGTGAAAGCATCTGAGCTGGTGGAGGTGCAGCAGAAAGCCTTGTCACTGCATCCTGTGATAAATCATTCTTTCTTCCTTAGAGGTAGAGGAGGAGCTGATGCCCGGAGGTGTGTGTGTGTGTGTGTGTGTGTGTTTGTGTGTTTGGCGGGGGGAGGTGGAGAGAGGAGATGATTGAGACAAGGAGGGTGACAGTCAATGAGGGAAGATGCTGCATGGAATTGTGAGAGTGGTAGACACTGAGCCTTGCTGGGGGCTGTGTACAGCAATGGAATCAAAGTGAGTTTGTGGTGGCACATATCCTTACGGAATGCAGTAGCTCATTAACCTTTTTGCGACAGTTCCATATGTTCCTCTGGACCATTGAAACTGCATTGACCTGAGTGGCTACTTCAGATCCAGGCTGGCAGCATCTGGTTTTGTGGTCTCCTCTGGCAGTCCTGGCAAATGAGGATAGCTCTTCTTACCTTCAGGTCTTTCTCAGCCATGAAGTTTGGAATTACACAGCAACATACTAATGGTGCATAGCTGGAGTATAAATATGGCACCCATGGCAAAAAAGCTGGAAGGGTCCACCACTGGTGAGCACTTCCAGCTCTGTTGATTTCTGCAAGATTTCTCACAAGCAGCACCACTGAGCCTTGGTGCTTAATTAATAAGGTGACCAGCAGAGAACTGTATGAGGGAAGTCTCCAGGGCTCACAGAGGGAAACCGCCCATGAAACTCCTCAAATTTAAACGATTGAAATATGAGAAATTTCAGCCCTTTGCTTCTTTTCTTGCCCAATCCCCTTTAACCCTGTAGCACTAACTTTTGTCATTCAATCTCTTGTCCTCCATCCCACTGCAGACCTTTCTTTTGTTCTTGTCCCAATCACCCAATCTCAAAACTGTATGACTTATCCTATCGTGAAAGGTCATCAATCTGAAATGTTAACTCAGTTTTTCTCTCTACTTGTACCACTTGACCTGCTGAAAATTCCCGTCAGCGTTTTCTGTTTCCATTTTAGATTTTCAGCATCCGCAGTATTCTATTTTTCCATTAGTATAAAATTTATTTCAACTTAGGAAATTAAGACTGACTATGTCCATTCTTGGAAATATTTTTTAGTTACAGTTGCTGCAAATCCCTTACTGTTTAAGCACAAGTCACTGAAAAACTTCTCATCAGTACAATTCCTAACTGGCTTTGAGCAGCTTTTTAAGAATATCTTCTATGTTAAATCAATGTGCTGCTGCAATTAATTTACAATGGTCTATAATTGTCTCATATGGTCAATCATTTTACAGTAAATGTCTAAATTTTTCATGTTTGCAGATAATAGGATTACTACTATTCCAGCAGGGGCATTCAATGGGTTTCCTAATCTCAAACTAATTGACCTCAGTCGAAATAAGATTCTTTCTTCCAACATTGACCCAGCAGCATTCAGAGTAAGTTTTACAAATCATTTTAAAAGAATTGTTATTAAATATTTTAAATTAACTACGTGAAAGAATTTATGCAGCTTTCGTTTAACTGCTTTTGAAACAAGGTTCATTATATCTAGCTACAGACATAGGGGAGATACAGGGTGAAAAACAGCATATAAAATGACAGATGTTTTCCATACAGTAAAATTGAAATATAAGGCAATTTTGCAATGAAAATTTACAATAATTATATATTTTCAAACAGATTGCAAGTAGGTCAACTGACTCTTTTTTCATATGATAATCCAGATTGGTTTAAAGGGTAATGGGGATAGTGTTGATAGAGGCGCTCTTTTAATCAGCCATGATGGTATTAAATGGCGGAGTGGGCTCCACAGGCTCAATGGTCTACTCCTGTTCCTACATTCCTATGTTAAGTAGCTAAACAACACACTGAGGAACACTAAGGAAAATCCAACTGTATTTAACACTTCTTTCCACTGCTTTTCATAAAAATCATGGGTTAGAATAATTATTTTTGTCCACTATTAACTACCTTCTTAAACTACTCTGTCTAAAGTCCTCCAGCCTAACTATCAAAAAGCCCAAGAAGCTCACAGATTGTTTTATCATGAAAATTAAAGCCACTCAGTTAATTGTTTAGCTGCCTGTGCTCTTCTGCACCGAGTCCAACCTTCAAAGAGACTCCCACTGCTTTAGCTCTGAGCCTTATTAATCGCTCAATCTGTTAATCCTCCTGTCTTTTTTGAAGTCTTTCCCATGAGGTCAACCTCCTGCCATCTTGACACTATTCCTAACCTTATTGCTTAGTACCATTCTAAATGACAATAAAATTTTTTTCTCATCTGAGGTACTGTGCCCCTTGATATTAAACTGCTGTTATCGCTCACTCTTGAGAAAACACACCCTTGACTTCTCTATACGTCAATTTAATTCCATTCCCTCCCAAGCACTTGAAGATGTTATTTCCCAAATCCATGTCTACTTTTCTCACAACTCCATACTTGGATGTTTCCAATGGTTTTCTTTCCAACCACTGATGGAAAATAGCTATAAATAAAGTCACAAATTTTATCCTTGGTGAATGTGGGACATTATTTTACGTTTTTATTCATTCAAGATGTTGTTGGCTGGCCCAATATTTATTGTAAATTTCCCTTTTAAAGGTGGCAGTGAGCTGTCTTCTTGAACTGCTGCAGTTCAAGGGGTGTAGGTACACCCACGGACAAGTTTGGGAAGAAGCTCTGGGATTTTGACCCACTAACAGGGAAGGAACAACAATATAGTTCCATGTCAGGATCGTCTATGGCTGAGAGGGGAACCTGCAGGTGGTGGTAAACTTTGCTTTTGTTGCCAGTTCAGTAGGATTGTTCTCACACGCTTTCGCTCTTACCTGTGCTATTTAGCTACACTGTCAACAGCCATGGCTTCAGTTCACAGACAAAACCATGACCCTTTGGCATCTCTCAAGTATATACTTCTGCAGCCTCATTCTGTCCCTTGGCAGCATGATCCAAACACATGAGGACCCACAATAAACATTTTATCACCTTTCTTAATCATTTTACTATTCTGTATGATGTTATACTGCTTGTCTGAACTCCAGTGTTGGAAGAGCTACAGGTTTCTCCAGTTGAAACACAGAAAGACGAAAATTATCATCTTTATGGCACATATGCCAGAAAGTAAGCATCATTACAAGGGAGGCAATGACCTAGTGTTATTTTCACGAGACTATTAATCCAGAAACTCAACCAATTTTCTGGGTTCGAATCCTGCAACGGCAGATGGTAGAATTTTAGTTACAAAAAATATCTGGAATTAAGAATCTATTGAAGATCAAGAAGCCATTGCCAATTGTCAGAAAAACCGATCTGGCTCACTAATGTCCTACAGGGAAGAAAATCTACCACCCTCAGCTGGTCTGGCCTACATATGACTCCAGGCCCGTAGCAATGTGGTTGACTCTCAACTGCCTTCTGAAATGGCCTAGCAAGCCACTCATTTGTATCAATTGCTACGAAGTCTCAAGAAAGAGATGAAACCTGACGGACTACCTGACTTCAACATGGGCACTGGAACAGACAATTGCAGAGACAGTGCTGTCAACCCTGTAACGTCCTCCTCACTAACATCTGGGGGGCTAGAGCTGAAATTGGGAGCGCTCTCACAGTTTAATCAAGTACCAACCTGAAACCTCGTATTAAATCCCACATACTGTCCATCTGTGGCTGATGAATCAGTACTCCTTCATGTTGAACAACACGTGGAGGAAGCACTGAGGGTGGCAAAGTTGCAAAATGTACTCTAGCTGGGGGAGTTCAATGTCCACTGCCAAGAGTGGCTCAGCAACACTACTGATTGAACTGGGTGAGTCCAAGAGGACATAGCTGCTAGGTTGGGTCTGTGGCAAGTGGTGAGGGAACCAACAAGAGGGAATAATATACTTGATCTCAATCTCACCTATCTGCTGGCTGCAGATGCATCTGTCCATGACAGTAAATAAGACTGACCACCGCACAGTCCTTGTGGAGATGAAGTCCCACCTTCACTTTGAGAATACCCTCTATCATATTGTGTGGCATTATCACTGTGCTAAATGGGACAGATTTCGACAGATTTGCAACTCAAGACTGGGCATCCATGAAATGTTGTGGGCCATTAACAGTAGCAGATTGTACTCCAGCACAATGTGCAACCTCGTGACATGCAGATCCCCCACTCAATTATTACCATCAAGCCAGGGGCTCAATCCTGGTTCAATGGAGATTGCGAGAGAGCATGCCAGGAGCAGCACCAGGCATACCTGAAAATGAGGTACCAACCTGGTGAAGCTACCAAACAGGACTACTTGCATGCCAAACATCATATGCAGCAAATGATAAGCAGAGCTAAGCAATCCCACATACAACAGATCAGATTTAAGCTCTGCAGCTCTGCTACATCTAGTTGTGAATGGTGGTGGACAATTCAACAACTGATTGGAGGAGAAGGCTCCACAAATCTCCCCATCCTCAATGATGGAAGAGCCCAACACATCAGTGCAAAGGTAAGGCTGAAGCATTCATAGTAATCTTCAGCCTGAAGTGTCAAGTGGATGATCCATCTCGGCCTCCTCCAGTTGTCCCTAGCATGACAGATACCTGTCTTCAGCTAAATTGATTCACTCCATGTGATATCAAGAAATGATTGCAGACACTGGATACTATGGGCCCTGACAACATTCCTGCAATAGTACTGAAGACTTGTGCTCCAGAACTTGCTGCTCACCTAGCCAAGATGTTCCAGTACAGTTATAACACTGGCATCTACATGACAATGTGGAAAATTATCCAGGTATGTCCTGTACACAAAAAAGCAGGACAAATCTAACCCGGCCAATTACCAGCCCATCAGTCTACTCCCGAATATTAAAAAAGTGATGGAAGGTGTCATCAACAGTGCTATCAAGCAGCATTTGCTCAGCAACAACTTGCTCTATGATGTCCACTTTGGGTTCTGCCAAGGCCACTCAACCCTCCTGACCTCATTACAGACTTGATTCAAACATTGTCAAAAGACCTTCTAGAATTCTAGAAGTGAGGTGAGACTGACAGTTTTTGACATCAAGGCCACATTCAACTGAGTGTAGCATTAAGGTGCCTTACCAAAACTTAAATCAATGGGTATGAGAGGGCAAACTCTCCACTGGTTGGAGTCATTCATGGCACATAGGAAGATGACTGTGGTTATTGGAGGTCAGTCATCTCAGCTCCAGGACATCTCTGCAGGAACTCCTCAGAATAGTGTTGTAGGCACAAACATCCTCAGCAGCTTCATCAATGACCTTCCCTCCATCATAAGGTCAGAAGTGGGGAAGTTTGCCAATGATTGCACAATGTTCAACATGATTCATGACTCCTCAGATTGTGAAGCAGATCATGTTCAAGTGCGGTAAGATCTGGACAATATCCATTTTTGGGCTGACAAGTGGCGAGTAACATTCGTGCCACGTAAGTACCAGGCAATGACCATCTCCAATGAGAGACAATCTGATCACCGTCCCTTGACAGCCAATGGTGTTATCATCACTGAATCCTTAACTATCAACATCCTCAGGGTTACCATTGACCACAAACTCAAACTGCATTTGTCACATAAACATAGTGACTACAGGAACAGGTCAAAGACTAGGAATACTGCAGCAAGTAATTCACCTCCTGACTCCCCAGAGCCTGCCCACCATCTGCAAGGCACATGTGAGGAATGTGATAGAATACTCCTCACTTGCCTGAATGGATGCTTCAACAACACTCAAGAAGCTTAACACCATCCAAGACAAAGCAGCCTGCCTGACTGGCACCAGATCCAAGCATCCACTCCCTCCACTCCAACATTCAGTAGTGGCAGTGTGTACTACCTACAAGATGCATTACAGAAATTCACCAAAGATCCTTAAACAGCACCTTCCAAACCCATGACCACTTCCATCTAGAAAGTTAAGGGCAGCAGATATGTGGGAACACCACCACTTGCAAGTTCTCCTCCAAGCCGCTCACCATTCTGACTTGGAAATATATCACCATTTCTTCACTGGCACTGGGTCAAAACCCTGGAATTCGCTCCCTGAGGGCATTGTGGGTCAAATTACAGCATGTGGACTGCAGCAGTTTAAAAAGACAGCTCACCACCACCTTCCCAAGGACACCACGGATGGGCAACAAATGTTGGATAGCCAGCAATGCCCACATATCATGAGTGAATATAAAAAAGCTAAAACCTGCATTATCCAATAAATGGCAAAATATTTGAAGTGATTCATGATGAATTCAGAGTCCAGTATTTCAAAGCATAACGATTGATTACATAAATTTTGGTTGAAACATTAACAATTCTTTTTATGTCTTCTATTGAATCCCATGAAATATAGTATGTGTAATAACAATATCTATGTTTTATTTAAATTGTAAAAAGTTGTTCATTTCAAAATAGTAGGCATGCTTCTGTTTCAGGGATTAAAAAAACTGGAACGCCTATACATGGATCAAAATTTGTTGATCCAGATTCCTCCTCAACTCCCTCGAAAACTTGTCGAACTAAAAGTAAATGACAACCTACTTCAACAACTGGATGAAGAAGCTTTCCAGGGTATTTTTTTTGTTTTAATTATTTATTGGTAGAGATTTGGTGAAGTTTAACTAATACAACCAAAAACATGGCTGCCACAAAAAAAACTTATTCAAAGGCAGAGCCTCTAATTAACACTGTGTGAATAATCTGATTGTAAATTAGCAAAAATTACTTTCCTTTCAGTAATTGTATTGATGTACAATAGTTGGTTTCCTAGTATATTGAGAGACATAGATTCAAAAGCTTTTAAAACATGCCTACTGGTGTCCCTGCATTTTCTACAAATGTACATAATTAGCAGAATCACCCAACAGATTAATTTTATCAAGAGGCTTGGTGAGCTTGTCGTGCAATTTTTCTTTTAAAACTAGTGCAAAAGATCATTGAGCCACATTTTGCCCTGGACATAATTTATGGTTAAAATTCCTTTTATGTGTTTGTTTGGCTGATTTCAGACAAAAGTCTGCTGAACAAAAATATGCATCTGAGTGAAATGCGAGGCTTGGTGTATCTAGCACCATGGAAACGTGTTTAATATAATTACGTACCTTACAACCACTGCATCAAAATTAAAGCTGAAGAATTGTACGACACAATAATTTTGCATTTCAAAACAAAATACAGAAGATGAGCCAACAAGGTGTAGAGCTAGACAAACACAGCAGGCCAGGCAGCATCAG
>NC_063347.1:18199599-18216737 GCF_021869965.1 Rhincodon typus
CAAAATTCTTTAGTTCTTTTTAATATATAAATGAGTACCATTGATGCACTATGCAAATAGACCTTACATAGTATCAAGTGATTTTTAAAATTAAAAACAGGAACTTTACCTTGAAGACAATGAAATTGAAGAAATATCAGAAGTTAGTTTGAATAGGACTACCAATTTGAACGTGATGGTTCTCAGGAATAACAAGCTTGATGAAACCAGGATAGCACCATTCGCTTGGATAAAACTCAAGTGAGTAATTTGATAATAATTAAATATTTGCAACCATTGACTGAAGTCAAAACGTGCATACTATACGTTAACAGTTTCTATTTGTCAAATCTAGAGAACTTAACTGATTATAGTTAATATTCAATTATGAACTTGTAATTCTTTTTAAAACCAAGTAAAATAAGTGACACATTCATCTGAAATAAAATCAATAAATCATATTAATTCTATATAAACGCCAACATACCTTTCTTATTGACACAGTGAAAGATGATTCATCTATGATCAGCACGTGCTAATTTAGTTTTTGATTTGACTAAGTTATAATTTTCTATATTTTGTAGAAGGGTGTAATGTTTCACAAATTGTATTTAATGTCTATAAAAAATTCCTGTTTATCATCTAGGAACCTAGAATATCTGGACCTCTCACACAACAAGATAATTCATGTTCCATCATTACTACCCAAAGGTCTGCTTTATCTTATACTTGTTCATAACCAGATTGAGCAAATTCCAGGCTTTGTGTTTGCTCACATGGAACCAGGATTAGAAATTTTGTACCTATCTTTCAACAAATTAACCAGCAATGGAATTGACCCAGTTTCTTTCTTTGGCACCTACAATACTATGAGAGAACTGTATTTGGATCACAATATGTTGAAAAAAATTCCTACTGGAATTGCTGAAATGAAGGCACTTCACTTTCTGAGACTCAATGATAACTTAATCAGGTAATGGAAAAATGTTCAAGATACTATTGGTAACAAGTCTGTTTTTCTCGGGTAGACTAAAATGTAGATAATGAAAAATATATCTCAGTCAGAAGGTTGCAGTTTAAGTCTTATGCCAGGAACTGACCATGTAATCCAGCAAATACCAAACAGCAGTTGGAAGGGTGGAGCATCAAGCAAGTCACTGAATAGTCAGGCCATTGATGCGGATTTTAAAGATCCTATGGTACTTTTCGAAGAGGAGGTTAATGTTCTGTGTGCTGACAAATAACCCTTCCTCAACCAACATCAACAAAAATGGACTCACTTATTTGTTATTCACATCAGTGCTGCTTTCAGGATCTTACTCTGGCCAAAATGTCTGCCACGTTTGCCTTTACAAGAACGATTATGGCTGTTCAAATTAATTGAGTATTGCGAAAGAGAGAGATTCTTGTGGTCCAAACTTTTGACCTTGCACTTAACACTATAAGACACAAGAGCACAAGCAGGCCATTCAATAAGATCATGATTGATCTGAAAATCCTCAAATCCACTTCCCTGTTTTTGCCCCATTACCCTTGATTCATTTACTGATTAAAAATCTGTTTATACTTGAATATACTTGAGGACCCAGCTTCAACAGGCCACTCAGACTGTGAGGCTACACTTACAGAAGAAATGCCTCTCACCTCCCTGTCTTAAATATGTAACTCTTTATTCTGAGATTATGCCCTCTGATCCTGACTCTCCCACCTTTCTGCATCTATCCTGTTAAGTCCCCTAAGAATCTTTTATGTTCCAGTAAGGTCATCTCTCATTCTTCTGAGTACAAGATCAATTCACTTAACCACTCCTCATAGAACAGTCCCTTCATACTTGGTATCAGCCTGGTGAACCTTCTCTGGACTGCCTCCAATGCCAGTAAATCTTTCCCCAGTTAATTAGCACAAAATTGAGGTTGGTTGGCTTGCTGAGCTGGTTTGTTGTTTTGCAGACGTTTCTTTACCATGATGGGTAACATTCTCAGTGCAGCCTCCGATGAAGCGTCTGTGTGATTTTCCACCTGGTTTTCAAACTCTGGAGTCTGTTGAGCTGGATTGCCTCACTTCGGGTTTTCCTCCGTAGTGGAGTGTATATGGGGTCGAGTTCTATGTGTTTATTAATAGCATACTTCATGGAGTGCCAGGCTTCTAGGAATTCCCGTGCCTGTCTCTGCTTAGCTTGTCCCAGGATTTTGGTGTTGTCCCAGTCGAATTGGTGGTTCTCCTTGTCCATGTCGATTGAGATGAGTGAGTATTGGTCGTGTCTTTTTGTAGCCAGTTGGTGTTCGTGTACCCTTGTTGTTAGTTTCCTTCCTGTTTGTCCGATGTAGTGTTTCTCACAGTCTCTGCAGGGGATCTTGTAGCTGACATTGGTCCTGTCCACGGCGGGGAGTGGGTCTTTAGTTCGGGTGAGCAGTTGTCGTAAGGTTGATGTGGGCTTGTGTGCTACTCTGATGCTCAGTGGTCGTAGGAGTCTTGTGGTTAGTTCCGATGTGCTCCTGATGTAGGGTAGTGTGATGAGTGTGTCAGGGCGTGTAGTATCTTCCTGATGTTGTTCGTGTAGGCATCTTCTGATGCAGTTTTTTGGATATCTATTATCCTTGAAAACCTGGAAGAGGTATTCTTCTTCCTTTTGGCGTAGTTCTGTGTTGCTGCCCGTTCAAATAGTGCTCACATGCAGCTTCGTTTGTGTGTGCTGGGATGGTTACTGTTGAAGTTCAGTACCTGGTCCGTGTGTGTGGCTTTTCTGTGTACTTTCGTTTGGAGTTCCCCATTTGTCTTGCGCTCTACCGTGACGTCCAGGAATGGGAGCTGTTTGTTCTCCTCCTCTCTGGTGAATTTTATCCCGGTGAGGGTGTTGTTTTTAAGTTTGTGTGTCTCCTCTAGTTTGGTCCGTTTAATGATGACAAAGGTGTCATCCACGTAGCGTATCCATAGTTTTGGTTAAATTAGCGGAAGGGCCATCCTTTCTAGTCTTTGCATCACTACCTCTGCTATGAGTCTGGAGACAAACAAACTTATAAACAACACCCTCACCGGGATAAAATTCACCAGAGAGGAGGAAAAGAACAAACAGCTCCCATTCCTGGACGTCACGGTACAGCGCAAGACAAATGGGGAACTTCAAACGAAAGTACACAGAAAAGCCACACACACGGACCAGGTACTGAACTTCAACAGTAACCATCTCCACACACACAAACGAAGCTGCGTGCGAACACTAATGGGCAACAACGCACTGCAGCAACACAGAACTACGCCAAGAGGAAGAAGAATACCTCTTCCAGGTTTTCAAGGATAATGGATATTCAAAAAACTGCGTCAGAAGATGCCTACATGAACAACATCAGGAAGATACTACCCGTCCCGACACACTCATCACACTACCCTACATCAGGAACACATCGGAACTAACCACAAGACTCCTACGACCGCTGGGCATCAGAGTGGCACACAAGCCCACATCAACCCTACGACAACTGCTCACCCGAACTAAAGACCCACTCCCCGCCGTGGACAGGACCAATGTCATCTACAAGATACTCTGCAGAGACTGTGAGAAACACTACATCAGACAAACAGGAAGGAAACTAACAACAAGGATACACGAACACCAACTGGCTACAAAAAGACATGACCAATACTCACTCATCTCAATCGACATGGACAAGGAGAACCACCAATTCGACTGGGACAACACCAAAATCCTGGGACAAGCTAAGCAGAGACAGGCACGGGAATTCCTAGAAGCCTAGCACTCCATGAAGTATGCTATTAATAAACACACAGAACTCGACCCCATATATACTCCACGACGAAGGAAAACCAGAAGTGAGGCAATCCAGCTCAACGGACTCCAGAGTTTAAAAACCAGGTGGGAAAACACACCGACGCTTCATCGGAGGCTGCACTGAGAATGTTACCCAGCACGGTAATGAAACGTCTGCAGAACAACAAACCAGCTCAGCGAGCCAACCAACCTGAACACCCACAACCCGAGCTACAAATCTACTCCAAAACTTTATAGCACAAAATTGTTCACAGTATTCCAGCTGTGATCTGACTACTGCCTAGTACAATTTTAGCAAAAATTCCTTATTTTTATATTTCATTCCCTTTAAAATAAAGGCCAACATTCCATTTGCCTTCCCTATTTCCTGCTGAATTTTGATGCTCGTCTTCTGTGATTCATGGATGATGACTCCCAAGACCCTTTGTTCCATTGCTTTTAGCAGTCTTTCTCAACTTAAATAATATTCTACAACCCTATTTCTTCTGCCAAAATGCATAATCTCACAGTTTCTCACATCATATTCCATCTGCCAAGTTTTTTTATATTTCCTCAGACCCAAAAGTGGTGGCTTTAAGCCCATTCATGAGTAAATATAATACAGTGAACAATGATGTGATTGGGATAGTCATTATCCTACAGGATAGCTTTGATGTGCCCCATTTTGGTCTGAGTTTGCATGGTGAGCTAATGGTTTGGATGCCAATTTACAAGATAACTGGCTCAGCCAGTCTTATAGAGCTGTGGGAATCCAACATGTATACCCGTAAAGGTACGTTTCAGCATGCCTAAAGTAGAGAACTCATTTTCAGATTTCTCAAACAGCACATTGACAAAATGGAGCTCTTTAGTCTGTTCCATTTCAAAGGTGAATATCAGCACGGGTTGTGTTGCAACCAGGTGCTTAAGAAAAATTCCTACATGCATCTGTAGTTTCAATTGTAATAAATATATCATCTATACATTTACCATCCAAAGACTCAAACAGTCTTTCCAGGTGAAGCAGCATTTCACCTATACCTCCTCCAACCTTGTGTATTGTGTTCCCTGCACCCAATGTTGCCTACTCTACATTGGAGAAACCAAACGCAGACTGGGTGACTGCTTTGCAGAACACCTCCGGTCTGTGTACAAGCATGACCCCGACCTTCCCATCGCTGGTCATTTCAACACAGCGTCCTGCTTGCATGCCCACTTTTCTGTCCTCAGCATGCTGCAATGCTCCAGTGAATCACAGCGCAAACTGGAGAAACAACATCTCATCTTCAGACTAGGCACTTTACAGCCTTCTGGACTTAAAAAATTGAACCTTCAAATTTTCAACTCGCATTTGTTCCCTTTCTTTTAGCTTTACTTGTTACATTCTTTGTCACTGTGCCCTCTCTCCCCTCCTCCCACTCTAATGGGACTGTCTTCTCTTTCAAGTCTACAGTTAGACACACCGTTGTTCTGCCATTCTCACACTCCGATCACTTAATCTGGACTATCAACAATCTTTTCTCCACCAGTATTCTACACCCCATCTCTGCCTCTTTCCCTGCTCCCCCCATCAACTATACCATAGCTGTTGTCCCCTCCACACTTCACTTCAGCTCTGATGAAGAGTCATCTAGATTCAAAACGTTAATTTGCTGTCTTTCCATGGATGCTGTCTGACCTGCTGTGATCTCCAACATTTATTGTTTTCAGTATCAAAACATCAGAAATATGCAGGAAGTAGAAGCATCAGGGTAATTCATCAAAGGTAACTTTCTCACGGAAACTGAGAAAAACATCAATGACAACTGGGCCTGGATTGCATTCCTTGCAACATTACAGAAACGTAGAAACACAGAAGAAAGGACAAGGAGGAGGTCATTTGGCCCTTCAAGCCTGCTCTGGCATTCTTCATGACCATGGCTGATTGTCCAACTCAATAGCCTAATCCTGCATTCTCCCCATAACCTTTGATCCCATTTGCCCCAAGTTTCTAGATGCCTCTTGAATACATTCAATGTTTTGGCATCAACTACTTCCTGTGGTAATCAATGCCACAGGCTCACCACTCTGTGGGTGAAGAAATGTCGCCTTATCTCCGTCCTAAATGGTCTACCCCGAATTCTCAGACTGTGACTCCTGGTTCTGGACACACCCACCATTGGGAACATCCTCCCTGCATCTACCCTGTCCAGTGCTGTTAGAATTTTATAAGGGTCTATGAGATCCCCCCCTCATTCGTCTGAACTCTCACGAAAACAATCCCAATATGCATTAGGGCATTTATGGCATCGGGGAAGCTGAACACATCTATGCATGTTGCTAAGTACTTTAACAAATAGATACATAAATTGACAGCATGAAAAAATTGCCATGATGTAGTGATGTGGCATAAATGTCTATAGCTTCCTTCAGAGGCACATTCATGAAAATGCAGTGTTGAACAAGCATATAGACATGGCGCTGCCTCAAAGCAGTCGATATATGTGAAGCTATTTTGGTCACTTTGGAGAAATGTGGTGTTATTGGATTTCAAAACTGCACCTCCACCTCCTTTTTCCCTTCTGTCATGTTAAAGCATCTATGTTAATATATCTTTACAATATATTCCTGCATGTAATAGCAATCAAGATTCAGAAATGTATATGTAGGTATTTTGGATAGGACTTGCCATATATTTGGAACGATCTGTTACGCTTTCTGAAAAGTCAAGCCCAGAATCCCAAACCAACTCACACCTGATCACAAGATAATTTAAATCCAAAAAATGAGCTGCATATTCAAATGTTGATTGAACTAAAGGAGATTTTTAAAATAATACTCTAATACAATTTTTTTTTAAACTAGGAATGTTCCACCGGAATCCATCTGCACAATGAACGATCAAGGTGATTCAAATATTCGAACACTGCATCTTGAAAACAATTACATTAACACACGGAGAATCCCACCAAGTGCCTTTTGTTGTATAGAAAAATACTCAAGTGTGATCTTGACACCACAAAAGGTCAAAAAATAACTATTCTAGGTGCGAAAATCATTTTTATCCATATATGTTTTGAAGCAAAGATTTTGTATGACGTGCGACTTAAATGTTCTTGTTTATCTGTGCTCCTGTCAAAACAAAATAATCAGTCCTTATTTAGCAATAAGAATGTACACTAAACCTACATCTAGTTCATGGTTTTTATGTTAATAAATGCCTATAAATCTATCATTAGCAAAGGACAGGCGGACATATAATAAATCACATTTGTTAGTCATTAAATGTAATAATTTACTGGATGTTATTTGAGAGCTAAAAGATGTTGTTGACTATGCCATGTATGATGACATGAAACTATTCATTCAACAAATATTTAGAAGTTTTATGAACAAGTGGAGTAGAATGCCATTACATTAACCAAGTCAGGAACAAACATGTTTAGAACTGACAATGTGTTCAGTCTAGAAAATCATTCCCTCGATTTGATGTATTGGATATGAATGGGTTAATAAGATAATGGTGGAACACTGTGAGAATCTACTTAAAGATCAAGAATTGATTTTTACATGAAGTAGTGTCGTTGTGCAGTAGAACAACAGCATATATGTCAAACAGAAAAATTAAACAAAGAACGGCAGATTCTGGAAACCTGAAACAAATATTGAAATTGCTGGTGAAGAGTACATTTTATAAAAAAAGGTTGAACATTCATGTAACTGGAATTTATAAAGATGAGAAGTGACAACAGAAAAAATTCTGAGCAGGATTTACAGGTAGACGCTAAGAGGATGTTTACTCCTGTGGGGAATCTAGAATTAAGGGGGACACTTTTAGGATAAAAGGTCTCCCATTTAAAACAAAGATACAGGCAGGGATTTCCATTTTACAGTTAAAGTGTGCAGACAGACATTATTATGAGTGAGATATGCACATAACCACCAATGAGAAAGCCTGTTTGATCCAGTGCCTATCAAGCACTTAAATGGTCACCTGGCAGGCCTTTTGGTACACTACTTCCAGTGACAAAGATGTCCTGCTTGAAGCTGCCAGCCAATCAGAGGCTAGCAGCCACTTTTCGCAGCAGCATCGCTTTGGAGGCTAAGCCTGCTGCCTGCATAGCAACACTGGAGTCCTGGAACAGTGAAAAAGGCAGTGACTTATTCGGGGGAGAATCGACGGGTGAGAATTGTGTGGGACAGATGTTCAGGGGGTCAAAGGCAAGGGAGGAGTTTGGCATTCAGCAATCACTCCTCTACCCCTTACCCCTGCTTCTGATCACCACATTAATAAAATGAAAAACTGCAGTTGCTGGAATCTGGAACAAAAACAGAAATTGCTGGAGAAATTCAGCAGGTCTGGCAGCATTTGTGCAGAGAAAGAAGAGTTAACGTTTTGGGTCCAGGGACCCTTCTTCAGATGAAAATTAAAATTCCCTACCCCTGAACTGAGAGACCCCAGTTCACGTCCCACCTGCTCCAGCAATGTGTAACAACATCTCCAAACAACTTGATTGGAAAATTGATCAACAATGAAAACAAATGTGACTATGGGCCATCCCACACAGAACTTTATTTCTAAGGTAGGAGCAAGGGTCCCTTCAGCAAAAACCAGCTGGATTATTTGCCCTCCGAGCCACTTCTCTGGAGAGGAAAATATTGGTGGAGAATTATTAAAAGGTATTCTTTACATGAGATAGCAGTGGAAGCTGGGCCATTGAATATATTCAAGGCTGAATTAGACATATTTTTGATCTGTGAAGGAGGCAAGGATTGTGAAGGTCAGTGAAGTTGAACCACAGTATTATTTAATGTTAGAATAGGTTTATGGGGTTTAATGGATTTATCCTATTCCTAACTTCTTATGCTTTTACCTACGTCCTGCCTACTTGAATGCCGTGCTGAAAGTTAATGACCTAACTTGGATGATCAAGTTCAGCCTTTACATCTTCTCAAGCCATATCCTACAACTTTCAACATTAGCCATAGCCACTGCTCAAATCCCTGCAGTTCCTCACTCAACCACTAATAGTCTATAAATCAGGACAATACCTAATATTCATATACTTCGCCCCACCTTCACAGCCTCACCAATTCTGCTCGTGGCCACATCTCACAGGTTACATGTATACATACAGTCCACAACACTTATAAGTATTGTCAGAAGTGAAATTGAGTGGCCGATCATCTCGACAAAGGGCTGAATCCAAAGAAAATGGGCTAAGCATAACACAGTTGTCATAAAATGCCTTGAAGTCTCAAATGGGTAACAATAATAAAGGAACATTGGAAAGATGGACTTTTTGAGGATAGAAAGTCTGATGACACATAGGGAAATGACCATTAGGTTGATAAGGATTTAAAAAAAGGAACTGAAAGAACTACGGATGCTGTAAATCATAAACAAATGTAGAAATTGCTGGAAAAGCTCAGCAGGTCTGGCAGCGTCTGTGGAATGAAAACAGAATTAACGTTTTGGGTCGAGTAACCCTTCCTCAGAACTGATGGTAACTAGGAAAATGTCAGTTTATATGCACAAGATAGGGTGTAGGGAGGGGTAAGGTGTAAACGATAGGTGGGGATACAGCCCAAAGGGAGAGAAGAGTAGTTAGACAAAGGAGTGAATAACGATCTGACCATGAGGGTGAATAGCTGTGAATGTGCACTGTTAGTGGCTAACAATGGGTGGTGTGTAATAGCAGACTATGTGATAATAAAGCCTGGTTGTAGGGATTGGGGTAAGGACATGGGAGAGCTCAAGCCCTAAAGTTTTGAACTCGATATTAAGACTGGAAGGTTGCAAGATCCCCAGGCGGAAAATGAGGTACTGTTCAGGCAGAACATAAAGTAGTTAACCACAACATTTGAATGTACTTCAGGAAATAGTTACTTTCATACTCAACTACTCAACAACAACAAAGAAAACACGGATTGAGACAGAGAAAACTGAATAACTCTGATGTAACTTATTGAGAATTATGGAATTTGTCATATAAGAAAAAGGACAGGGAGATAGTGATAAAATGGAGAGAGGAGGAACAGCAAAAACAGCTGAATAAGAAATAAATTCAGAAGTTAAAAGTACAGGTGGAAGCCTACATTTAGAGCAAAGATAATGATGAAGAACAGCCTAATAGTGACGATGAAGATGAGGACCTCTTCTGTGAACAATCTAAAGATTGTATAATCCTATTTGATCCTGAGATACTCATAAAGTTCATGCAACAATATGGGGGCAATGAGTTACACACTGTTATGATTCCAGAACAGACTGCCAAAATTATGTTACAATCTCATTACATACCCATAACTTTTAATTTAAACAAGGTGAGATCCAGGGGCCTTGTTAGGAAAATAAAGCCAGAAGATTCTACTTCCGCCATCTGCAATCCGACCCCACCACCAAAGACATTTTTTTCCTCCCCACCTTTATCTGCTTTCCGGAGGGACCACTCTCTCTGTGACTCCCTTGTCCGCTCCAGACTCCCCTCCAGCCCCACCTCACCCAGCACTTTTCCCTGCAACCACAGGAAGTGCTACACCTGCCCCTACACCACCCCCCTCACCCCCATCCCAGGTCCCAAGAAGACTTTCCACATCAAGCAGATGTTCATCTGCACATCTGCTAATGTGGTATACTGTATCCGCTGTTCCCGTTGTGGCCTCCTCTACATCGGGGAAACCAAGCGGAGGCTTGGGGACCGCTTTGCAGAACACCCGCGCTCGGTTCGCACTAAACAACTGCACCTCCCAGTCGCAAACCATTTCAACTCCCCCTCCCATTCTGCAGACGACATGTCCATCCTGGGCCTCCTGCAGTGCCACAACGATGCTACCCAAAGGTTGCAGGAACAGCAACTCATATTCCGCTTGGGAACCCTGCAGCCTAATGGTATCAATGTGGATTTCATAACCTTCAAAATCTCCCCTCTCCCGACCGCATCCCAAAACCAGCCCAGCTCATCCCCGCCTACCTAACCTGTCCTTCCTCCCACCTATCCCCTCCTCCCACCTCAAGCCCCACCCCCATCTCCTACCTACTAACCTAATCCCGCCCCCTTGACCTGTCCGTCCTCCCTGGACTGACCTATCCCCTCCCTACCTTCCCACCTACACTCACCTTTACTGGCTCCATCCCTGCCTCTTTGACCTGTCTGTCTCCTCTCCACCTATCTTCTCCTCTATCCATCTTCTATCCACCTCCCCCTCTCTCCCTATTTAATTCAGAACCCCCTTCCCCTCCCCCATTTCTGAAGAAAGGTCTAGGCCCGAAACGTCAGCCTTCCTGCTCCTCTGATGCTGCCTGGCCTGCTGTGTTCATCCAGCTCTACACCTTGTTATCTCAGATTCTCCAGCATCTGCAGTTCCTACTATCTCTGAAAAGATTCTACTTCATGTTTACTACGCATTAGAACCGCAATACAATCTACAATGCATGTGCAATCTATCTCTAACATCCTGAATTAACATGTAAATATGAGTTAACTACTGTAATTAAACACTACATATCAAACAGAAACTGCGATCAAGGCAGATCCCACAGATATCTCAGCGATTCCCTCCGATATTAATGATATGGTGAGTCATTCAATTTCATTACACTTCACAAGGATTACAATTCTTCATTTTTGCTGATTTTCCCTTGAAGCTTCCTTTCAGGTGCCATTTTGTCATGAACTTTCTAAATGACTGCACCCATTGTGATTGAGCACCCTCCTTTCCTGGGTCTACGTTCTCCTGGACTCACTCACAAGTAGAACCACAGCTCTTCTTGGACAGCTAGCCCTGATTCTGTGGTTTTTCCCTGAGCTTCAATCTTTTTCAATTGCATCAAACAAATATTCCTTGAGATTTTTTTAAACTCATCCTCTCAGCTGCACTGAAGTAATAATGATCACAGAGTTCTTCCAAATCTCTCACAGCTTCCCCAGCACATAGCCAGTAACGTTCCCACCTTTTCAGGCACCCCAGGGATCACTTCTGAGCCTCGACTCCATGTGAACGTATGAAATAGGAGAACAGGTAGACCATGATGTTCCCTGAGCCTGTTCCACCATTCAACAATACTTCACTCCAATACTTGGTTGCCTACTAAATCCTAGAATCTCTCCTCAAGTTTGAATAGCATAGAGCTATTCAACTGCTTGACACCTTAATGAGTCCCCTACACAGAATCTGGGAAGTTCAGCTGCCTTCCAAGCAATACAGCTAACTACAACACTCCTGACAATGAACGTACACTTCTCTCTCCTTCTCACATACACACTGACTTCCTCTAACCTCTGAACTCCTCTTAATGACACCCAAATTATCCTGAGTGACTTACTGAAAATCTTGCAATGAACCTTCCCTTATTGCTGTGCAGAATTGAAATTTACGAACACTTTGAAACAGTCAATTGTAGCACCCTTGGAAATGAGTGTAGACTGAAGTTGTACATTCTCACAGAATGCCGGAAATAGATGACATAATTGAAAAGCTTTTTCAAACAACTGTCACAGGCATGATGGGTTGAATAATTTATTTCTGTGATGCATAATTCTATGATTCTGTGACAGTTCGCTCTAGTCAAACTGTACCTTAACATGAGTCAGCACCCTTATGAAAGAGGGAAGAAAACTAGAGGGAAAAAATGGAGCACCCAATGCTCCAATTGAAACCAGTGACCCGAGAATAAGTAGTGATTGGTGAGTGAAAAAAAAACGCCAGTAATTCGTGAAAAGCCAAGAATTGTCCCTGCACAATTTTCTAATATGAATTCTTATATAAATTCTTGATACAAATAAAGTTCTAGGTCAAGAGCATTGAAATAAGATGCCAAAAGCTTCATGTACGTTAAACTAATATGTGAAAAGTAATCAATATGCCTAAAACAATTGTATGTGAATCATGCTTTGCAGTAACTTTGAAATCATAATCATTTTTAATTTACTGCATTTTGGCACATATATGCAGTATTAATGATAATAAATCCCAAATAGAAGAAAGAGAGTAGGGATCAATGCGAATTTTTCAGGATGGAAAGGTGTAATTAGATGGCACAAGGGTCAGTCTTAGGGCCTCAATTAGTTACTATCAATATTAATGACATGGAGGAGGGGGCAGTGTGTAATGCATCCAATTTGCTAACTAAACAAAAATAAGTGGGAAGGCATGCTGTGATGAGGACATAAGACAATAAGAGGCAGGAGCAGAAGTTAAGTCATTTGGCCCACTGAGTCTGCTCGGCCATTTAAATCATGGCTGATATGTTTCTAACCCCACTCTCCAGTGTTCTCCCCATAACCCTTGATCCTCTTACCATTCAAGAACCTACTTGTCTTTGTCTTAAATACATTCAATGACTTGGCTTCTACAGCATTCTTGAGCTTAAAGTTTTGGCAAAGATCTGCAGCTTGGGTTGTGGGTGAGGTTGTTGACTTGCTCGCTGAGCTGGCTTGTTCTTGTTCAGACGTTTTGTCACCATGCTAGGTGACATCATCAGTGGAGCCTCCGATGAAGCGATGTTATCCTACTCTGCTTGGAATTTATACTGTGTGGTCTGTTATCGTGAGTAGTGTCATTTCCGGTTTTGATCTGTATGGTTTGTATATGGGATCCAAAACTATATGTGTGTTGATTGCATTATGGGTGGAGAACCATGCCTCCAGGAATCCCCGTGCGTGTCTATGTTTGGCTTGGGCTCCTATGGTTACCTTGTCCCCATTAAACTGGTGGCCTTCATTGTCTGAGTGTACTGATATTAAAGAGAGTTCGTCATACCATTTTGCTGCTAGTTGATGTTCATGTATTCTGATGGCTCGTTTCCTTCCCGTATGTCCAGTGTAATGTTTGTGGCAGTCATTGCATGGTATCTTGTAAACCAAGTTGGTTCTGCATGTTGTGGGAATGGGGTCTTCAATCACTCACAAGGATTAAAGACCCCATTCCCACAACTTCCAGAACCAACGTGGCAATATTGGCATATCCTTCCTTAGATAAGGGGCCCAAAACTGCTCAAATATTCCTGTAAGGGAGTATAGACAGGTCGAGTGAGTGGGCAAAAACTTGTCAGATGGAGTTTTATGTAGGAAAGTGCAAGGTATTTTGGTACTGTAGTGATTGTAACAAGGTCAGACAGCTGGACCTCAGAATGAGTTCTCTGATTGGGACGGTTAATCTGGTCCAATCAGGGAGTCCCAGCTTACATAAAAAGGTTGAGTTGTCAGAAGTATGGACACTCTGTACTTGACTCTGTACGAGGCAGTATTATAGTCAAGGATTGTTCATGTTTAAACAAGGGATGATTTGGTGATGTGATACTGGCTTCTGTAGAGTTATTTCAGTGGCAATGAGAGTAAAGCACAATTCTGAAGAAATTCACTCACAATCGTGGTCTTTGAGTTGGGGTAAGCATTTCTTCTATCATGTGCTTGTTTGGGGAGTTTAACTCATTCGACCCTGCCGTCGAGCACTGGGTCGAGTATGTGGAAAGATTGAGTTATTTTTTCCAGGCAAATGACATTGGTGCAGATGAAAAACAACGAGTAATTCTCCTGGCAGCATGTGAAGCTGCAGCTTTTTCTCTCCTTAAGAGCCTAACTTTCCCTGAGGCACCAGATACTAAAGCCTGATGTATATAGTTAAAGTATATTATGATCCCAAGACTCTTTTAATTCTGAGACACTTCACTTTCACATGGCAGTTCGAGAACCAGGGGAATCCATATGAGGGTTTCTGACTAGGTTATGATGACTGGCAGAAGCCTGTAAATTTGGTTTAATCCTTAATGAGATGCTTAAAGACTGTCTGGTATGCAGGTTTAATGATGTAACAATGCAAAAATGCCTGCTAGCTGAAGCCCGACTGAACTTCAAACAGGCCTTACAATTGGCTTATCATTGGAAAATGCAGCAAGTGGAGCACACGGGTTGCAAAGTATTCTGATCGAAGTGGACACCTTTGCCAGTTCGACTGAGCTTGAATGCAGGCAATTGCAAAGCCTCATTCAGGACATATCCTGATCAGAGGGACTCAAGGTCAGCCCACAGCAAAACCTCAAACAAGCCAAGCCTCAGCCAAACAGTTAAAGTTTTCTCCAGGATTCTGGCCGGCAAGCCATTATAGTTGTTGCTAGTATGTGGACTTGAAACAGCAAAAGAGTCCTATTAGACCTAAATTAGGTGACATATCTCATAGGTCGACATCCAGAAGGGTTCATTCCCTGGAAAGTTCACCTATGTCTGGTTTGGAACAGTTAAATTGCTCAGCAACATCAAAATCAGAACCAATCAAGATAAACTTCTGGTTAAACGGTCATCTGGTTCTAAAGGAGGTTGATACTGACGCGGCCATATGAGTGGTCGCAGAACCAGTTTTTAATAAAGTTCACACTGGACTCTAGGGAACCATTACAGGTTTAGGGTACAATGTCTGTTCTGGTCTCTTATGAAAAGCAGCTGGTTCAGTTACCAGTGATTGTAGTAAAAGGCTCAGGCCCAAGTTTAATGGGGTAAAATTGGTTGCAGAGATCCACCTCGATTGGCTCAAAATTTTTCAGTTAGAACATGGCTGCCTGAGTGAAGTCCTAATTAAATACCCGAAAGTCTTCCAGGAGGGTCGAGGCACTATCAAAGCAGCCAACCTTGCATATTGACTAGGAAGCCATTCCATGATTCTTTAAGGCCCATCCAGTGCCATTTGCCTTCCTGGTAAAAGTCAAGGCAGTGATAAGAAGTCTGGAAAGTGAAGGAATCATCAAGCCAGTCCAATTTGCAGAAGGGGCAGCGCCAGTTGTACTGATTTTGAAGCCCGATGGGTCAGATAGCCTTTGTGGGGGTTTTAAACAAATGGTAAACCTCAGATAAAAGATTTATACTCAAAGCTGGTAGGGGAACTGTCCTTCACAAAGTTGGACATTAGCCACGCTTACTTGAAACTGCGTTTAGATCAGGATTCCCAGAAGGGCTTCTGCAAGACTGCCATTTGGGTATCATCAGCCTGTTCAAATTTTCAGCACCCGATGGAGAATATTTTGCAAGGTCTACATCATGTTGCCATTTACCTAGGTGACATCCTGATAGGGTCAGGGTAATCAAAGGTGTCCTGGCCCCCATGTGTCTGTCCAGGAGCTTAGGTCATTTTCCTGAACTGGTAAATTATTATGGCAAGTTCATGTACAACCTGGTATCTTTGTACCGGCTTTGAATGGATGAATTTTTGATGGTTTGGCAGACTGTTAGGCGCACAGCCAGGTTTTTTAAATTCATGGGAGTGTACGTGTTTAATGGGTGGCCCTTCTGTTACTGCCAGCTTCCGATCCTACCAAAGTTGAAATGATCTCCCAATAAGTCCATATCATATGTTTATTTATATTATATTAATGTCTGTAAGAAATTATTATAAATTAATAATATATTGGCTCATTTCTCCTATTTCTGCAGAACCTTTGATGTGACACAAGTGGGAAATCTGATTGTGCTGTTGTAGAGCGACTGCAAGACTTCTTAATTATGTGTTTCAAAAGCATCTTTGCATCTAGTGAGACCCCAGAGACAACTGCCATACGTCCACTTAACCTGCCTACATGTGCCAGAACCAGAATGGCAGCCATCTGAATCTTTGTTTCCTTCAAGAACAAACAATTCTTGGCCAAAAGTGTTTTTTCTCAATGTGAACCTCTGCCTTATATGTGCATTTTTGTCTATGTGATTTGATTTATATGAGACATTTATATTTCCTTACTAAAAGTTGTTTGCATCAACCAGCATTGTATCTTCATTGAATAAGTTCTACTTTTTGTAAACCAATAATTTTGCGCTATTTCGGAAACACAGTTAATGGATCTTGTTAGTCTATATTATAAAGTATACGACTAGCCATATTGGGAACTCGGTAAAATAATTAAATTTATGTTGCGATCCATGGAATTGCGAAACTAAAGAAAGACAGTGCACTTCTCCCCTCTCTGTTGTAAAGCTCCAACAGTTTCAAAAGATTATCTGAATTATTATGATGACAATTTCAACAAGTGTTTATTTTTCTTTAATACTAGATAAAAGTTTGTTATCAATTTTCTAAAATGCAATTTATTTTGTCTCAGCTTGATTGAGAGACAACAGATTTTTTAGACAAACAGGGAAATCACTAAGTTTAACAGTAATAATGATCTTCTTGTGGTGACAAGTTCAACAACATTACTAAAATTTACATCGGTTTGATGTCATGCTCTGTTGGTGTTCCATTTTGTAATTTTCCGCTTCCATGTTTTTTCAGGAATCAATCTGTAATTTGGATGCAGATGAGTAAAAAATATTACATTTTTCTGTTTGAATATATCAAAACAATATGCAGCTTAAAAATGGCTGTTCAATTTACATTGTGTCCATCATACTTAGCAAGAAGAGATAATAGGAACTGCAGATGCTGGAGAATC
>NC_063347.1:18217137-18274543 GCF_021869965.1 Rhincodon typus
TGTTCATCCAGCTCTACACCTTGTTATCTCTATACTTAGCAAGAACGTGGTTTGTGGTTAGCAACAGTGATCAGAAGCAAATAGATCAATCATTTGGTGTTGACTACAAGTCTACTGAATTGTTTAGGCTTTATTACCAGTGAGAATGCAGAAGAAAGAAGTGTTAAAGAACAATAAAAGCAGATACAGTCTAAAGTCCTTAGAGCCCTTGAGTTGTGAGATTGAATCCGGAGTCCACAATTGTTTAGTTGTTGTCTTGTATCCTCATTGATAGTGACTCTTGTACAACCCTTAGTTTTCAGTGAAATGATGTTTTCCTAGGTTGCTATTTCACTGGACAATTCTTTCAAGAGGTGATAAGTTGAGAGAAAGAGAGAGATTCCTTTGTTCTTCTCTCTGCTTTGGGCTCAAATGTAGCAACCTGAAAGAGCATTCATTTGTGTTTTCCTGAGCATGCCTTCATTCTTTTTCCAATTGAGACTTCCACAGTGTTTTGAATGGTCCCTGGATAAGGATCTCCTATTCCTTACAATGGCATACCCCCCAAATTGTTATATTCCTGGGTGAGAAGGGAAGAACTGGCTCTGCTTGTTTACTCAATCCCTCCCTCAGTTAGTTGCAGCAAGGTTAATTTGAAAAGAAGCCGGATATCAAACAATGACAAGTCAGAATACAGAAAAGAGATAAAATGCTTGGTGTCATGGTGCAAAGATAACAATCTCCCTCTCAATGTCAGCATAACTAAAAAAACTGATCATTGACTTCAGGAAGAAAGGAGGAGGGCATTCCCCTATCCACATCAACAGAGTTGAGGTGGAGAGGGTCGAGAGCATCAAGTTCCTTGGAGTGACGGTAACCAACAATCTGGTCCTCCCACGTAAATGCAATGGTCAAGAAAGCACAAAACCGTCTCTTCTTCCTCAGGAGGCTTAGGAAATTCAGCATGTCCTTAAGGACCCTCACTAACCTTTACAGATGCACCATAGAAAACATCCTGTCTTGATGCATCGTAGCTTTTGGTACAGCAACTACTCTGTCCAGGATCAGAAGAAACAACAGAAAATTGTGAACATGGCCCAGACTATCATGGACTCCATCTACACTTCTCCGGAAAGACAGCTAACATCATCCAAGATCCCTCCCACTCTCTTCCAACCTCTTCTGTCAGGCAGAAGATACAGAAGCTTAAACACAGGTACCAAAAGGCTCAAAAACAGCTTCTTCCCCACTGTTATCAGATTGCTGAATGGACCTGTCTAATTTCCAATCTAATGTTGATCTTGCTTTTGTACACCTCCTATGCAGCCATAACCTTGTATGCCTCGCTCTGTCTAAACACCCTATGATCTGTATATCCTTGTATGTTATGATCTCCCTGTACTTCACGCAAAACAAAACTTTTCACTGTACTGAGGTACATGTAACAACAATAAGTCGAATCAAATCAAGAAGAAACCTTTCCCTTATGGACTTTTTTAAGAGCTAAACATACTTGTTTAAAAGCAGCCAAAAGAGAGCTTATTACTTACAAGATGTGAGAAAAGATAACAAGATGAGATACATACACAAAGATTAGAAATGAGAACGGAGTCTAAAAGCTAAAAGTAAAAGAAAAGTACAAATCAGCTTTTGGCTTGTCCATGACAAACGGATTGTTAAACGTTGCGGCATTAAACTCAATTTAAAGTTTTTGAGAAGATTTGTAGCTTGGGTTGTGGATAAGGTTGTAGACGTGCTCGCCAAGGTGGGTTTGGTTGCAAACGTTCCGTCACCCTGCTAGGTAACATCACCTATGCACCTCCAGTGAAGTATCGGTGTTCTGTCCCATTTGTTATTTATATACCTTGGTTTGCTGGGGTGATTGGTATTACTTCCGGTTTTGTTTCTCAGTGGTTTGTACACAGGGTCTAATTCAATGCATTTGTTGATGGTGTTCTGATTAGAATATCAGGCCTCCAGGAATTCCGTGGCATGTCTCTGTTTGGCTTGTGTGATTATTGATGTGTTGTCCTAGTCGAATCCATGACCCTGATTGTCCGTGTGAGAGAATTGTGAGACTTGAGAGAATTGGTCGTGTCTCTTGGTGGCTAATTGGTGTTCATATATCCATATAGTCAATTTTCTTCCGGTTTGGCCTACATAGTGTTTCTCACAGTCCTTGCATGGTATTTTGTATATAACTCCAGTTTTGCTGGTTTTGGATATGGGATCCTTTACTTTCGTCAGTAGCTGTCGTAGCGTGGTTGTTGGTTTGTGGGCTACTCTGATACCTAGGGGTCTGAATAGTCTTGTGGTCATCTCTGAAATGCCCTTGATGTATGGTAGGGTGATTAGCGAGTCTGGTTGTGTTGTGTCTTCCTGTTGTGATCTGTCTTGAACGTAACTGCGGTCTGTGCTTTTCGGGTGTACATTTCTTTTGAAGACTCCATATAAATGTTCCAGTTCTGCTTTGTGTAGTTCGGGTTGCTGCAATGTGTTGTGGATCATTTAACAGGACAGAAACTGAATACGTTACCGAGCAGGGTGATGAAACGCTTGCAACCAAACCCACTGGCTCGGTGAGCATGTCTACAATCTCGTAAAAGTCAATTGTTCTGATTAAAGTCAATTGTTCTGATTAAAGTCAATTGTTCTGATTAAAGTCAATTGTTGACTTTGGCAGTTGAATAGTTGGCTGGAGATTCTTTGTTCTGTAGTTATCTGAAAAAGGTTTGTGCCGTTTCTTTTGACAATGGCTGGGATGATTTTCGGGTATCTGAGAGACGATGGGCTGGATTTTTGTGGAATGGCAATGCAAATTGCAACTCCTGACCTTTTTTTAATATCTGAGAAGACATTTCACTTCAGGCTTCTTCAGAAATGTAATCTGTAATTTTATTCTGACAGTTTTCTGATGAGTGCAAGGTGAAAAGCTTTGACAAATATGTCTTTTTCCATCAATAGTATGAAGTCTTAGTGACATATTTTATCACTGAAATGATATATTTATATGTTATCACAAGGTTAGTTGAATGTGATGTTAAATCTTCAACATTAGTTATTGTAGTTGAAAACACTGATTAAGCCAAATACCATGGAGAGATAGAAAGTTGAGCTCACAAACAAGCCCAATAGAAGTTCAGATTTTGAAAGTAGTTATTAATGGGAGTTGTGAAGATTGAATGAGAAACTGCCAAACTTCACTCTATACATGTATTAAGAGCATTTGACAAATGTTTTTCATAGCAACAGTCAGTAACTTTCCAGCTATTATCAGATGAGACACTGTCTTCAGTCGAATGGATGATGAAAATATAACTAATTTTATTTCCATATGTTAAAAGAAGATCAACTGAAAAGACAACAAACCATAGTGACTTGTCATAAGAATTATTATCGGGCTCTGTACTCAATCCAAGAATGGTACTATTTATAAATACTTTTATTCCCTGGTAAACAAGAGGTCCGCTGTATCACAAAGGGGTTTAATATAAATGTATGAAAACTAGAATTAACATACAGTTATTACACAGAGGCAGACAGCCAAACCAAATCAACCTTTCAACCTGTGCGTTATTGCTAAGCAGATCTTGATGAGACTTTCCACCAATGAAAGTGGACTGAAAGTGGCCATGTTGGATTTGTCCTTTTTTTCTATATAGGATGTACCTAGGCAATTTTCCACATGCTGGGCAGATGCCAGTGTTGTACCTGCATTAGAACAGTTTTGTTGGGGCCACACCAAGTCCCGGACCACTGGTCTTCAGTACTATTGCCAAAAAGTTGTCAGGGCCTATAGCCTTTGCAGTATCCAACACCTCCAACTGTTTCTTAATATCAATATATCAAGAGTGGAGTGAAGTGAACTGACTTGGCTGTGATGCTGGGAGACCACTGGAGGAGGCCAAGATGCATAATCTATTCAGCAGCTGTGAATGCTTCAGTCTTAACTGATGCACTGGGTAATATGTATGTAGGGGTTCCCCCATTACTGAAGTGTTTGTGTAGCCTCCTACTCCTCCAATAAGTTATTTAATTGTCCACCACCATTCCTAACTACATGTGGCAGGACTGCAGAACTTAAATCTGATAAGCTGTCTGCGGAATTGCTTGACTCTATCACTTGCTGCGTATACTTTGGCATGCAAGTCAGTCTGTTTTGTAACTTCACCAGACGATATCTCATTTGTAGGCATGCCTGGTGTGCTATGGGCATGCTGTGAAGTATTATTGCTTTAAAAGGTGCATTTTGTCCTTTTGATTTTACGAAGAGAGTTTGAGATGGAGGAATGGTCTGTTCCAAGCCAATAAACAGTTTGTGAAGCTTTGGTTTTTTTTTAATGTTGGAACAATAGGAGCAGCATGAGAGGGTGGAGTCAGGCTCCCACAGAACCAGGGTTTTAGTTTAGCTTTTGGTAGTTGTTGGGGTTTTGAAACTGTCATACATCTTTCCGTCTGCAGCAAAACGCTCGAGTTCTGTCTCTCTTTGCCACAATTTTCTCTTGATGTTCTTTCCTCCTGTACTGGAGAAACATTGCACGTGAGACAATCTATTTTGCTGAATTTGCCTTTGACAAGGATGTGTTTATGGGATGACACAATATTGCGACAGTTGCTGTTTAGCAGTAAATAATCTACTGTTCTGTTAAGTTTTCCGATAGAGTTAAAGTTGGACCAATTCTTCTATCTTTGGATTGTATTTCAACAATGGTGTAAGAATAAAATGTGTTTTGCTTAAAGCCAAGAAGTGTGATCAATCGAATTACATTTGGAACACTGCACTATACACGTGACTTTAAATAAAATAATATAAAGTTAGGGGCTAGGCTATCTCCTTGATATATTTGAAGGGGATTTGGTCTGGTCCATACCAATGCCCTTCTGCAGGGTTGAATACATGTCTTGGAGGTAAAGGTAGGGTGGGGGACAAGCTGGGCTGTTCGATTCCAGATTGTGCTGGAGTATAATCTGACGGCTTTTGATGGCCCACAGCACTTCATGGATGTACAGTCTTGAGGTGCTACATCTGTTTGAAGTCTATCCCATTCAGTACAGTGATAGTGTCAACCAACACTACGGAGGATATTCTCAATGTGAAGATGTGACTTCATCTCCACAAAGACTGTGTGGCCATTCCTCTTACTGATACTGTCAAGAGACAGATGCACCAATGACAGACAGATGAATGATTAATTGCGAGGTCAAGTACAGTTTTCCCTCTTGTTGGTTCCTTTATAACCTTATGTAGAGCCAGACTATCAGCTATGTCCTTTACAATTTGACTAGTGTGGTTAATAGTGATGCTGCCGAGCAACACTTGGTGGTAGAAATCCTCCACCCAGAGTAACACCCTCAGTACTGTTCAACATGGAGCTATACATGGTAATTTGTAGGAGGTTTCCTTGACCATATTTAACCTGATGCCATGAGAAGTCATGGGGTCCAGAGAAAATGTTGAGGACACCTAGATCAGCTCTCTCCTGACTGTATACCATTGTGCCACCACTTCTGCTCAGTCTTCGTTGAAAAATAATATACTGAGGGGATCTGACAGGATGAAAAGGATGCTCCATCCTGTAAGAGAATCTAGAATTAAATGTCATTGTTTAAAAACAAGGGTTCACCCACTTGAGATGGAAATGGGGAGAAATTTTTACTCACAGAGGGTTGAGACTCTTTTGGACTCTTTCTCAAAAGGCAGTGGAAACACAGTCTTTGAATCTTTTCAAGATAGAAACATTTGGATTCTTGAAAGGCAAAGGGATGACAGGATACTGTGGACAGGTAGGAATATGGAATAATCTGATTAGTTATGATTTTTCTGTATGGTGGACAAAGCTCAAGACAACAAAAGGTCTACTCTGTTCCTAATTTGTATGGGTCAATTCACCACAAAATTCCCAGCCTCTGACCAGCTCTTGTAAATTACTATATTTATTTGGCTGGTCCAGTCATGCTCTGCTCTCCAGGACATCTATACAACCATGCAATAATTATGCGTGCACAAACTTATTGTTTTGATAGCAGTGATAGGAGGAGAAAACTTAGGAAGGACGTGAGAGAACACCATGCTCTTCCAGTAATGTCATGAGGCCCCTCAATTTTGATCTGAATAAGTATTACAGGCAGACAAGGCTTTAGCTTAAGATCTCCTCTAGAACACATCATGTCCAAGTATGTAGTTTGCATTAGAATTGAAGTAGAATGACAGTTCAGATTATGAAATTAAACTTCTATCCTTCTGAGGGAATAGGGTAAAACAGACAGGGAACAGTTGAGAAAAACGTCCAAACCATCAAACTTGGGGTAGCACTGTGTGAAGAAATTTGTATAGGAAAACGAAATAACAATGTACGTGTTAAATCAATCAACTCTAATTACACTACTTGTTCTGCATATTTCATGTTAGTGTGGAGTATGGTAATTCGCAAGTGAAACCAAAATTAACCTAACTAATGTTAGCTTAGGCAACTTTAAAAAGAGGATGTGACACTGGGTTAAATCATTCTAGCTCCTGCATGGCATGGGCAAAGTTGGTTGGGAAAATATTGCATGATTGTAAAAATTAGATACTTGACATTGGAGGGAAAAAAGATCATTCCATCCAAGGTTTGAATGACAAGATTAGGCTCTTATGAATGAGTAGTAATAGACCTATTTGCATGCTTTTACATTTCATTACTTCCTAGTCTTGCATCATTTACATGAAGTTTTCTATTCTGTCATGCAAGAAACTCACATTCATGTTAGAGCAGATTCCTAGTGTCTCCAGCTCACCGTTTGTTACTCTGGACTTCTGTCTTGGCAGGCGGTCTCTAACATCTTAGGGTATGCTCCACAGGCAGTGACAGCTGGCACATGGAGTCATACAGCATGGAAACAGACCCTTCGGTCCAATATGTCCAAGCTGACCACGGATCCCATCTGATCTAGACTCATTTGCCAGCATTTGGCCCATATCCCTCTGAACCCTTCCAATCTTCTACCCATCCAGATGCCTTTTATCATGTTGTAATTGTACCCACCTCCACCAGTTCCTCTGGCAGCTCTTTCCATACATGTACCACCCTCTGTGTGAAAAAGTTATCCCTCAGGTCCTTTTTCAATCTTTCCCCTCTCACCTTGAAGATATGCCCTATAGTTTTGGACTCCCCCACCCCATATAAAAGACCTTGGATATTCATCCTAGTCATGCTCCCTCATGATTTTACAAACTTCTATAAGGTCACCCAATGCTCCAGGAAAAAAGCCCCAGCCTATTCAGCTTCTCCCTGTAACTCAAACACTCTAGTCCTGGCAACATCCTTGTAAAAACTGAGCAAACTGCGGAGACTGTAAATCAGGAACAAAAACATAAGTTGCTGGAAAAGCTCAGCAGGTCTGGTAGCATCTATGAAGAAAAAAGTCAGAGTTCTGAGGAAGGGTCACCGGACCTGAAACGTTAACTGTGATTTTTTTCTTCACAAACTTGTAAATCTTTTCTGCACCCTCTCAAGTTTAACATCCTTCCAGAATTGTATGCAGTAATCTAAAAGTGGTCTCACCAATATCTTATACAGCTGCAACTTGACATCCCAAATCCTAAACTCAATATTATGACCAATGAAGGCAAGCGTGCCAAATGCCTTCTTTGCCACTCTGTCTACCTGCAAGTCCAATTTCAAGGAATTAAGCACCAGCACTGCTAGGTCCCTTTATTCGGCAACACAACCCAGGGCCCTACCATTAACTGTGTAAACCCTGTCCTGATTTGCCTCACCAAAATGCAGCACTGAATTATCTAAACTGAATTCTATCTGCCACTCCTCTGTCCATTGGCCCATCTGATCAAGGTCCTGTTGTACTCTGAGATAACCTTCTTCTCTGTCCATTACACCACTTATTTTGGTGTCGTCTGCAAATTTACTAACCATGCCTCCTATATTCACATCCAAATCGTTTATACAAATGATGAAAAACAATGGACTCACCACTGATCCTTGTGGCACACCACTGGTCATGGGCCTCCAGTATGAAAAGCAACCCTCTATCATCACCCTCATCACCTATCTTCAGACCAATTTTGTATCCTATTGTCTAGCTCCCCCTTCATCCCATGTGATCTAACCTTGCTGACCAGTCTACCATGTGGAACCTTATCAAATGCTTTTCTGAAGTCCATACAGACACCTACTGCTCTGCCTTCATCAATCTTCTTGGTAACCTCTTCAAAAAGCTCAACCAAGTTAATGAGGCATGATTTTCCATGCACAAAGCCATGCTGACCTAAACAGCCCTTGCCTTTTCAAATGCATGTAAATCCTGTCCCTCAGAATCCCCTTCAACAACTTAGCTATCACTGACCTAAGGCTCACCAGCCTATAGTTCCCTGGCTTTTCTTTACAGTCTTTTGTTAAACAATGGCACCACATTAACCTACCTCCAGTCTTCTGGCTGTCAATGATATAAATACCGCAATTCTTCCACAATTACAATCTCCTACTGTATTTCTGTGGCTTGTGCTTCCTATACGGGGAAAAGGTCCACTCAGTTAAAGATCCGTGTAAAGGAATTCCACTATCCTCTTTTACAGAGTGCTCCAAGTCCCATTATGTTTATTAGGTATAAACTACAGACTATCTGCAGAGAGCAGTGTAGATGAGATTCTTCCTACGGCCATTCACCTCAATTACTTAACAGGTTTTATCCAGTAGTTAAAAGCTTCAAATAAATTATTTAAATGTTTTTTGCAATACATTGCTTTCATCATATTTATTGCATATACGTGGATACAACAATAGTTGGATGATTCAATAATGGTCACAGCAAAGAAATTCTGATTCCAAAAGAGTAAATCTGCGAACAAACTGCATGACAGTTGCATTAACATGGAAATCTTTTCCATAGATATGTATGATATATATAAAGTGTATGTGTCTAGATATGGAAATGAAAAAGTAAACTACACAGTAAAGTACACAGCAACTACTTAAGATTTCTGTCCTAACTGCAAGTGGTCAGAAGGATTTGTACCTATAACAATAATATTTAAAATGGCAGGATGCCATTCTTTTTTTCATCATCCACACTGAGCCACAGGGTTTTATAGCTATCATAGAAACTATTCAGAAATCCACAGAAATGTTTTGGCTGAGTTTCAAAAACAGATGGGAAACACATGAGCTCTTAAATTGCATTTTTGGTATTTGGTTGAGAGTTGCATGAAGTGATGATCCATGAGCACTTCTGTTTGAACATTATCTGATTGCTGGAAAGGATCCTCCTTTTTATATAAAGGAACATTTCTTTTTCAATTATAAGTATCATTTGATTTAATTTCCATAGATTTCTTTGCATGATCGATGTTGGAATAAAAATCTACATGAAACTGCACGATTTTGTAGCAACAGCAGTATCATCTAAGCTTGTCTCAGGTATGTAGAAATTTCAAAGGCATTTACTTTTTAAAAATGTTTTAACATATACATTAAATTAATTTAAAATATTGATCAGTAAAGTAGAAATCAGGTATTCAAGCTGTGCTTTGTGATTTTCCATTTATTTCTTGAATATATATTAATAATTGGTTGTGAAACTCATTGGGATGTCCTGAAAGCGTTTGAACATCCAGACACACCAAATATACGAATTGTGAAAATCTTCTATGTTTGCAAATACATTGTGAGTCAAATGGATCCTACACTTTACTTATTGTCGTGAGAAACGATTTGATCATGGTTGAGGAAGTTATTTTAGATGCATTTCATGTTCAAAACTCTAAATTTTGAAATGACTTAAAATATTGCTCATGATAAAAAAAATCGTAAAGCAAAAATGCACTTCAACTAGATGAGTATAAATATTGAAACACAATGCAAAGTAGTGTCCATTTTTACAGTTGAATTATTCTTAAAAAGTAATGCTCCTTACTGGACAAAATACATGACAACATTAAGACAGCACGACGGCTCAGTGGTTAGCGCAGTTGCCTCACAACGTCAGGGACCCGGGTTCAATTCCACCCTAAGGCGACTGTGTGGAGATTGCGCATTCTCGTTGTGTCTACGTGGGTTTCCTCCCACCTTTCAAAGATGTGCAGGTTAAGTGGATTGGCCATAGGATGCAAGCTTCCAGAGATAGAGTAAGGTTGTGAGTTGAGTGGAGTGCTTTTCGGTGGGTCAGTGTGGACTTGATGGGTGAATGGCCTGCTTCCACACTATCGGGATTCTATTTGATGAAACTTCTGAGTTCCTCTTGCAAGCTAATGCGTAAAAAGATCTTAATAAAAGGACACCAGCAAAAACCTCTTTCTCCACAAGTGCTAATCAAATTTTGTATTTTGTTATTGCTTTAAGTACATTTTTGAACATTCACAGATCCTATTAGATTATTGGCAAAAGAGCCAGGGTGTGAGGCAGTGGGAATGAGGGCTTTTGCAAGCACTGTGAGTTGTTACAGGTTAAAATACAATGCCCAATTGGGTGTATGAGTTTCTACACCAGCTTTCAAGAGGGTAAAGTTGTAAAGTGTGATTTTGAACTATAAATACCAACTGGAAACAATTGGAGCAAGTTGTTCTAATTGTAGAAGCATTAATGTATTAGGATTGGTCAAGTATATGTTCAACATGACAACATCACCACAAATAGGAAATTAGATTCATCAAAACTGTATTTGTGGCAACAAATATTCATAGTTGTTCTGATATGTATTTTTAATATTCTACAACATGTTGAAATCTTAAAATGAAAGAGACATCTAAGTGTTACTGCAATAGAAAGTAACAGATTGAAACTAAGTTAGATAAAATTTGGACTGAATATACTCATATAAGCAACACAATCCTCAGCGAATGCTTACATTTCTATTATAACCTCTTGCAAAATACTGGGCATCTGTTTATTTTATATTGTCATACCTTATTATGACATAAACTCCTATTAATTACCCAAATAATACCAATTCATACAACGATAACATCTTTGTCCTAAAATTCAGTCCAACCATTGTTTTTTCTCTACCTTGCATACACCAGACCTTAAATTTATGCCACTAAACTCATCGAAACTGAAAAAACTTGAGGTAGCAATCATATGCTTTTAATTGAAAGAAAAATGGTCAAATCTCCCTTGAAAACCCTTTCAAACAAATGTTCTAATAAGTAAACTTTATCTTGTATTTACTATCCAACATCCTCAGTAAGTTCTGAGCAAGCATAACTGGACCCAAAACGTTAACTCTGATTTTTTCTCCACAGATGCTGCCAGACCTGCTCAGCTTCCAGCAACTTCTGTTTTTGTTCCTGATTTACAACATCCACAGTTCTTTCGGTTTTTATCTTCAATAAGTGTCATTGATTTCTAGGTTTTTCCTTGAGGAGTTCTAAAATTGAGAAGGATGGCTTTCAACTTCTGTAGGGTTGTAAGACTCACTCATCAGATGCCGATTATAATTAATACGTGATTTCCACTTCATTAACTTTTAAGGAAAGAAGAATCAGGCAGAGTGCATGAAAGATAATTTAATATGGTTCATTTTTGAGCTCCTGCCAGTGTTAGTAAGCTCAGCAAATAACTTGTTCTACCATCCAAAGGAAAATGTTTTCTGACTACAGGATGCTCCCAGGTATCAGAGCAGTTCTCTTATTCAACAAAACCAAAGAACTGAGGATGCTTGAAGTCTGAAACAAAACTGGTCTCAAAATGTTGACTCTGCTTTTTCTCCACAGATGCTGCCAGACCCGCTGAACAACTTCTGTTTTTTTTTCAGCGCTCTTCCTTGTTATCTGTAAAAAATTGAATGCATGGCAAAGACATCCAGTCCCTCTTCTTTTAGCTTTCCCATGTTACACAAGGTCACAAACGTGCTGGCTGGTCATCTGACTATCAACCAACATGTTTAGATATCCTTCCAACCACTAACCAATCCATTTATTCAGGTTGGGGACTGGCAGAAATACACTTTGGCTGACCTGCAATGGGTTTTTTCATCACCAACAAGTTGAACACTGGACCTTCCAGCTCATAGACAGGACAGCTCCACACCAGCTCCTTTGGCTAGACACAACCAATTAATTTCTTAAAAGAGAAGGGTACTCTTGCCCTTCCATAAAGGAGATTTTTTTGTAAATTAGAAAAAGCATTGCAATGCAAATTGTTAGAAAAAAATTTGCTTTTTCACTTGTAGGATTCGCAGACCATACAGGATGCTCTGAAATAGGAACACTGTCTGTGAGTACCAGGTTCTTCAGCAAACTACTCCTCAAAAAAGCAGTGATTAATTTCCATTTTTAGCACTGAATTTAGTTAACATTAATCATCTTTATCGAGTGTTTCAAGTCAATCATCATTCAAAATGGTATGCCCTCGAAGCTATCTTATCTGGAAGCAAAACATTGTATAAGGTTTCCACTGCACTTCTGAAAAAACTATTCCTTGCAGAACAAAATTAGCAGAGGAATTTCCAAAATTACTTTTAGGTGATAGAACATTAGTACAGAAAATAGTCAGTAATCAAGGGGTTAATAGTCATGTAAACATTAAGACAAATAAAAGACAGACAGTGTGGCCAAATGCTTTTTCACAAATGCAACTCAAAGCTTGAATCAAAGGCATGACCGCAAAACAACATTCCTATGCACTTTTATGATATCTACATGCTAAAAGTCATGCACTCTATGGTGCTCATTAGAGAGACATTGCTTTCTTTAACAAAAATGCAATACAGCATCATTAACATATTGTAAAAGCAAAATTATCTGTGAAAAGAACAGAAAAGTTGATGCTTCAGATGCAGACTCTTCATCGAAAATGGAGATAGTACAGATGCACAATATTAAAAGAAAAGGGTGAGGGAATACAGATGAAAATAGAATCACTAGCAAGTGCTTCAACTTAAAACAGATGACATTTAAATGGCAGATGTGATAATAGTATTAGAGACCAAGACATTTACGAGGTACAGAGAATGGATGGCAAAATGGAAGCTCTGGCTGGCAAATATTAAATGATGGATAAGCAGCAAATCAGAAGAAGCTTCAGTGGGCCAAAAACCTAGAAGCAAACATTTTTTGTCTTGGAGGATACAGACCATCCTGACTGCACAATGAATTGATACAGCGTTCACATTCATTTTTTCCTCCACCACCCTGAAATGTGTTGACACAATATACCACATTGCCAGGATTGCCTGCCAAAGAGAAAATGAATGCTCCAATTAAAATCTGTAAGTAATTAAGGTCAGATGGCTTTAAAGTACTTAACAGAGAAATCAAAATATAGGCTTGGAAAATATGTTGAGTAACATTGGAAGTTATATGATCAAAGACAGTGAGTTTAAATCATAGCAGGTCTGGCAGCATCTGTGAAGGAGAAAACAGAGTTAACGTTTCGGGTCCGGTGACCCTTCCTCAGAACTGATGGTGGCTGGGAAAACATCAGTTTATATGCAGAAAATAGGGAGGTGGGTAGGGTAGGGAGTAAATGATAGGATAGAGCCCAAAGAGAGAGAAAGACAGTTGGACAGACAAAGGAGTAGCTAACGATCAGGCTGGGAGGGTGAGTAGTTGTTAATGGGGACTGTTAGTGACTAACAACAGCGGGTGTGTAATGGCAGGCTATGTGGTAACAAGGCCTGGTGTGTGGGGTGGGGGGTTGGGACATGGGAGAGTTTAAGCCCTAAAATTATTGAACTCAATATTGAGTCTGGAGGGCTGTTAGGGTCCCCAAGTGGAAAATGAGGTGCTGTTCCCCCAGCTTGCGTTGGGCTTCACTGGAACACTGTAGCAAGCCAGAGACAGAGATGTTGGCCAGGGAGCAGGGTGGTGCATCGAAGTGGCAGGCAATAGGTAGTTCAGGGTCTTTTTTGCCAGCAGAACGTAGATGTTCTGCGAAGCAGTCGCCAAGTCTACGCTTCGTTTCCCCAATGTAGAGGAGACCACATTGTGAGCAGCGAATGCAGTAGACTAGATTCTTGGAAGAGCAGGTGAAGTGTTGCTTCACCTGAAAGGTATGTTTGGGCCCTTGGATTCTGGGGAGGGAGGAGGTAAATGCACAGGTGTTGCACCTTTGCCAGTTACAGGGGAAGGTGCCGTAGGGCTGAGGGGAGGTGTTGGGGGTAATGGAAGTGTGGACCAGGGTGTCCCGGAGGGAACGGTCCCTGCGGAAGGCAGACAAGGGAGGGGAGGGGAATATGTGTCTGGTGGTGGCATCTTGCTGGAGGTGGCGGAAATGACGTCTGATGATCTTCTGGATGTGGATGCTGGTGGGATGGTAGGTGAGGATGAGGGGAACCCCTATCGCTGTTGCGGGAGGGAAGAGAAGGGGTGAGGGTGGAAGTGTGGGAGATGGGTCGGACCTGGTTGAGGGCCCTGTCGATAACGGAGCTGGGGAATCCTCGTTTGAGGAAGAAGGTGGACATTTCGGAAGCTCCCTTGTCGAAGCTGGCCTCATCTGAACATATGCGATGGAGACGGAGGAACTGAGAGAATGGGATGGAGTCTTTACAGGAAGCGGGGTGTGAGGATGTATAGTCCAGGTAGCTGTGGGAGTCAGTGGGTTTGTAATGGATATTAATGGCCAGTCTATCCCCAGAAATGGAAACAGAAATGTCGAGGAAGGGAAGGGAGGAGTCAGAGATCTCTGACCCCTGTAACCGGCGAAGGTACAACACCTGTGCATTTACCTCCTCCCTCCCCAGAATCCAAGGGCCCAAACATACCTTTCAGGTGAAGCAACATTCACCTGCACTTCCCCGAATCTAGTCTACTGCATTCGCTGCTCACAATGTCGTCTCCTCTACACTGGGGAAACGAAGCGTAGACTTGGCGACCGCTCCGCAGAACATCTACGTTCTGCTGGCAAAAAAGACCCTCAACTACCTATTGCCTGCCACTTCAATGCACCACCCTGCTCCCTGGCCAACATCTCTGTCTCTGGCTTGCTACAGTGTTCCAATGAAGCCCAACGCAAGCTGGAGGAACAACACCTCATTTTATGCTTGGGGACCCTGCAGCCCTCCAGACTCAATATTGAGTTCAATAATTTTAGGGCCTAAACTCTCCCATGTCTCAGACCCCACCCCACACACCAGGCCTTGTTACCACATAGCCTGCCACTACACACCCCCTGTTGTTAGTCACTAACAGTCCCCATTAACAACTACTCACCCTCCCAGCCTGATCGTTAGCAACTTCTTTGTCTGTCCAACTGTCTTTCTCTCTCTTTGGGCTCTATCCTATCATTTACTCCCTACCCCACCCACCTCCCTATTTTCTGCATATAAACTGATGTTTTCCCAGCCACCATCAGTTCTGAGGAAGGGTCACTGGACCCGAAACGTTAAGTCTGTCTTCTCCTTCACAATGCTGCCAGACCTGCTGAGCTTTTCAGCAACTTTGTTTTTGATCTTGATTTACAGCATCTGCAGTTCTTTTGGATTTTGTTTGTGTTTAAATCATACATGGGATAGGGATTTGAGATGGCAAGTGACAGGGATCTGGAGTGTCATGCTTGAGGACAGAGTGAAAGTACATGTCAAAGTTGTCATCTCATCCAAATTTAATCTCATTTTTCTTCATTTGCGGGATGCATGGTCGCTGGTTAGATCAGCAATTTTTGCCAATCCCTAGTTGCCTTGGAGGAGGTGGTGGTGAGCTACCTTCTTGAACCACTGCAGTTCATTTGGTGTTGGATACCTCTACAATGCTTTTAGAGAGGGAGCGCCAGCTTTTTGACCCACTGACACTGAAGGAATGGCAAAATGTTTCGAAGTCAGGATGGTGAGTGGCTTGGAGGGGAACTTGCAGGTTGTGGTACTCCCATTTATTTGCTTCCTTTGTTCTACTGTATGGAAGTGTTTCAGAGTCGAGAAGGTACTGTCTGAGGAGCCCTGGTGAATTTCTGCAGTTTCCTTTAGATGATACACACTGCTGCTACCGATTGATGGTGGTGAAGTGACTGTGTCTGTCAACGTGGTACCAATGGAACAGGCTGCATTGATCTGGATAGTGCCAAGCGTCTCAAATATTGTTAAAGTTACACTCACACAGGCAAGTAGGGGGTGCTCTATCACACTCCTAACTTGTGCCTTGGAGATGGCAGGCAGGCTTTAAAAGAAGTTGAGTTACTGTCTGCAGGATTCCAAGCCTCTGATCTGCCCTTGCATCTACAGTATTTAAATGGAGAATCCAGTTCAGTTTCTGGTCAATGCTAACTCACAGGGTGTTGTAAGTGTGGGGTTCAGTGATTATAATGCCATTGAATGTCAAGGGGTGATGGTTGAAGTCTTTCTTGTTGGAGATGGTTATTGCCTGGTACTTGTCAATTGTCAGTCCAAATCTGGGTATTGTCCAGGTTTTGCTGCATTTGGAAATGGACTCCTTAAGTATCTGGAGACTCACAAATGGTGTTCAACATTGGACAATCATGAGTGAAAATCCTCACTTCTGACCTTTTGGTGGATGGAAGGTCACTGAAGAAGAAGCTGAAGCTCACGACTCTGAGGAACTCCTGCAGAGATATCCTGGAGCTGAGATGACTGACCTCCAAAAGCCACAACCATCTTCCTTAGCTCCAGGAATGACTCAAATCAATGGAGCAATTTCCCCAATTCTCATTAACTCTAGTTTTGTTAGGGTTCTTTGCAAGGGTTCCTTCATGCCACACTCATTCAAACTTGCTTTGATGTCAAGCGCAGTCACTTTCATCTCATCTCTGAATTCAGCTCTTTTGTTAACATTTGAAAGAAGGCTGTAATGAGGTCAGAAGCTGAGTGGCCCTAGCAGGACGCAAACTGAATGTCAGCGAGCAGGTAATTGAAAAGCAAGTGCTCATTGATAGCACTGTGATGACCTCTTCCCATCACTTCACTGATGACTGGGTAGACTGATGATCTGGTAATTAACTGATTGGATTTGTTCTACTTTTTGATCACAGGGCATAGCAGGCAATTTCCCTCATTGTCGATTGTTGTCACTGTACTGAAACAGCTTGGCTAGCGGCACAGCAAATTCAACAGCATACATATTCCGATGTTTCTAGAATCTGCAACACCTGGCATGCAACCTTGCACTCTTCACTGAACCAAGGTTGATTCCCCTGGCTTGATGGTAAAGGTGGAGTCGGTAGACAGGTTTCAGCTTATGTCCGAGTATAGTTCTGCTTCTGCTGATGGTCCACATTGCCTCATGGATGCCCAACTTTGAGTGGTTAGGTCTATTCAAAATCTATGCAATTTGCATGGCGGTCATGCCACACAACACAATGCAGGGTATCCTCAATGACCATGGTCACTCCTACTGATACTATCATGGACAGAGGCATCTGTGACAGGCACATTGGTGAGGATGAGGTAAATTATATTTTTCCTACTTGTTTGTTCCTTTATCACCTTCCATAGACCCAATCCAACAATCATGTCCTTTAGAACACGTCAGCTTTGTCAATAGTGGCACAATCAAGTGTTCTTGGTGATGGATTTGAAATCCCTTGCCACCCTGAGTGCTTCCTTCAAATGGTGTTCAATCTGAAGGAATGTGAATTTATGAGCCGAGAGGAAGCTCTATGTAGTAAGCTGCAGCACATTTCCATGCTCATGTCTTAACTGATGACATGGGACTTCATTAGGTCTGGAGTCACTGTTGAGGGTTCCCAGTGCAACACCATCCTGGCAGTACACCCGTGAAGTGATGCAGCATCTTTATACCTAAATGTTGATAAGAAGGACCTTGCACAGTTTGCCATTGTCATTTCCAGGTTGATACCAGGTAGTCCATCCACTCTCTTTCCTTTTTTGAGACATTTGAGTGGTTTGATACAACTGAATGGCTTGCGAAGCTTTTTCATGGGGCAGTCTGGAATCACATGTAGGCCAGACCAGGAAAGGATGGCAGTTTTCCTTCCTTAAGAGGGCATTAGTGAACTAGGTGGGCTTCTATAACAATCAACAATGGTTTGATGGTTATGGTTTGACTTTTAATCCTGCCAGCTGCTGTGGCAGAATTCAAACCCACATCCCCAAACATTACCTGGATCACTAGTCCAGTGACAATACTACAAAGACAACATCTCACCATATCTACAAAATAAGCAACAAACACAATACACTAGGTTGACAAAGAACACGTACATTACTTTCTTATCACAACACGTCTTCAGCATCCTGAGAGATGAATAAGAATGTGCTGCATTTCCAGCATTTAACGAATAAGTGACGAGGAAGAATGATCAATGCAAGAATGAACCAGAGAAACGAAGTTCTACTGAAAGCAGAAAATGGATAGGAAGGGAACATACATTTGCTGGTGGGCATTCTTGGTTATAGCAGAAATTTTAGAAGGTTAGCTGTCAACTACAGGGGTTGGTGGGTTGAAATGTCAGGACAAATGTGATTCCAAATGATTTAGAAGGGTGGATTTGAGAAAAAGCAAAAGAATTACATAAGATCCAGAGGATGGCCCTGTCTATCAAGGTAGAAAGGAACCTCTGCAAGGAGAAAAAGAAATTAAAAATTACAATGATGGTGGCAAAAGGAGCATTAGTGACTGTGCACTGAGCCAATAGGTTTGCCTCTGAAAAAGGTCAGGCAACTAATCAGTGTGGCAGATAACGGATGTCGCACAGCAGCAGTATTCACTTTAAGTTGCTTAATTTACTTCATATCTATTGCCCTGATTATGTGGAACACTCACTGCATCAGATTTAAATATTCAACTTCCAAACGTAATCACAACTCTTCAGGAATAGCTACAAGATAACAAACTATGTTTTAATACAGGCAACATTCTAATATTGTTTTATTATTTCTTTCTTCATTTTGTTGAAGGAAAATATTACCATCTAGGATTCAATATGAGATCTTTTCTGTTGCTATCCATTGTGGCTCTATGTTCAGCTAAACCATTACTTCGGAATGAATTTCTTCACTTCCTAGTAGAGCACGATATTATGCTCCAGGATCCTCCACTGAACTCATCTGATATGATTCAACCACAACCAACACCAACCCCACAACCCACTTTAGATGATCTATTTTTCAAATGTCCTTCAAAATGTCGGTGCCAAATACGGGTAGTCCAATGCTCTGATGCTGGTAAGTTAATTTACAGTTTAACCCTTTACTTGTAAAACAAACGTTAGCATTCTGTCAGCTCTCAACCTTAATTTCTTTTAGTTTCAATTAAAATTGGATGATTGTTCTCATTTGTAACAAGTATCAGATTCCTTTATTTCATCCTTACTTTTCTACTTTTTCCTCTATTTAGCATTTTGACTTTTACTAAAATACATTTTATGGATATCTGGTACTCTCAACTAGAACTTCTAAGGGACTGTTTGTCATACACAGACATTAATATTAGCAAAATATACAACTGTAGTGGATAAAGCATTATAGTTGAGGTTAATTCAAGAAATATCTACACTGTTAGAAATTGTAATGTCCTATCAAGTTGACAAAACTTTCTGGTCTCCTCAAACCGCATATTTATCGCAAATCATCCACTCATAGAAAAACACTGATAAATTTCTATTCGCGACATATTCTTGGTGAAGATTCTGATGGAGACTAAAATGCTAAGAATTGATAACACATGTGTAACATGGAAGGAATAATTGACAATCCATTAGGGAAGAGTGACTCCAATAGGACAGAGTTCTTCAATAAGATAGAGAGTAGTTTCTGAGATTAGGGTCCTGATTTTAAATAAAGGAAATTATGATGGTTTAAGGTGCAAGCTAGCTATGATAAATTGGGGATCATTATTTAAAAGGAAGACAGTAGATAAGCAATATTTACAGAGCGCACGGACGAACTGCAGAAGTTATTCATCACAGTCTGGCATACAGGTATATAAAATAAACAGGAAATGTGGTGAGGCCATGGCTAACAATGGAAATTAGAGGTAGTATAAATAAATCCAATGAAAAGGGATACAAATTAGTTTAAAAAAGCAACAGACATGAGGTTTGGGAACAGTTCAGATTCCAGCAGAGAGACAAAAAGAGATTGGTTTAGAGGATGAAAATAGAGTATGAGAGCAAGCTCCCAGGGAACATACAAATTTCTATAGGTATGTGAAGAGAAAAAGATTAGTGAAGATGGATATCGGTCCCCTACAGTCAGAAACAGGGGAATTTAGATTGGGTAACAAAGAGATGAAAGACCAATTAAATTCATACTTTAGTTTTGCTTTCACAAAGGAAGACACAAATAACATCCCAAAAATGCAGGGGAAGACATGGCACAATGGGAAGGAGGAATTGAAAGAAATTGATATTAGTAGGAAAATGGTGTTGGAGAAACTAACAAGAGTAAAGGCAGGTAAGTCCCCACAGTTTGATAAATTTCATCGCAGAGTACTTAAGAAAGTAGTCCCAGAGGCATTCAAGTGTCAACAACATTGCTGCGGTCTGGAGCCTAGACCAGGTAAGAACAGCAGCCTTCCTTCCCAGAAAGGCATTAATTTCATACAGTGATTGAGTCATACAGCACAGAAACAGACCCATCGGCTCAACTCATCCATGCCGACCAGGTTTCCTAAACTGAACTAGTCCCATTTGCTTGCATTTGGCCCACATCCCTCTAAATTTTTCCCATCCATGTACATGTCTAAATGTCTTTTAAATGTTGTAATTATACTCACCTCTAGCACTTCTTCTGGAAGCTCATTAAAAAGAGGCCCCTCAGATCCCTTTTTAATTTTTCCCCTCTCACCTTAAACGTATGCCCACTAGTTTCAGACTCCCCTACTCCAGGGGTAAAGACCAAGGCTATTCACCCTATCCATACCCCTCATGATTTTATAAACCTCTATAAGGTCACCCCTCAAATTCTTACAGTCCAAGGAAAAAAGTCCCAGCCTATTCAGCCTCTCTTTATAACTCGAACCGTCCAGTCTTGGCAACATCCTTGTGAATCTTTTTTGCACCCTTTCCAGTTTAATAACATCCTGCCTACAGCAGGGCAACCAGAATAGTATGCAGTAAACCAAATGTGGCCTTACCACCTGACCAATGTCTTGTACAGCTGGAACATGATGTCGCAACTCCTGTACTCAATGCTCTGACCGATGAAGGCAAGGGTGCCAAACGCCTTCTTCACCACCCTGTCTATCTAGGATGCCACTTTGAAGGAAGTATGCACCTGCATCCCTAGGTCTCTCTGTTCAACAGCACCCTCTAGGACCACTAATTGTTGAAGTCCTGCCCAAGTTTGTCTTAACAAAATGCATCACCTTGCATTTATCTGAATGGAACCTGCCATTCCTCGGCCCACTGGCCAGTTGATCAAGATTCTGTTGTAGTCTGAGATAACCTTCTTCACTATCCACCAATATTAGAATCATCCGCAAACTTACTGACCATGGCTCCTACATTCTCATCCAAATCGTTTATATAAATGACAAACAACAGTGAACACAGCACTGATCCTTGTGGCACACTGCAGGTCACAGGCCTCTAGTCTGAAATACAACGCTCTACCACCTCTGTCTCCTCCCATTAAGCCAATTTTGTATTCAATTGGCTAGCTCTCCCTGGATTCTATGTGATCTAACCTTACTAATCAGTCTACCACGCAGAACCTTATCGAAGGTCTTGCTAAAGTCCAACGTCTGCCACTCTGCCTTCATCAATCTTCTTGGTCACCTCTTCAAAAAACTCATCAAGTTTGTGAGATACATTCTCCCAAGCACAAGCCATGCTGACTATCCCTCCTCAGTCTTTGCCTTTCCAAATGCATTTAGATTCTGTCTCTCAGAATCCACTCCAACAACCTATGCCACTGACGTCAGGCTCATTGGTCTGTCACTTACTGGCTTTTCCTTGCAGCTTTTCTTAAATAAAAGGCAGAAGATTAGCCTCTCTCCAGTGTTTGAGCACCTCACCCATGTCTGTTCATGATTCAAATATCTCTGCTGAGTTCCCCGCAATTTTTTCCCTAAAATCCCACAATGTCCTGCAATACACTCGTTAATGTCCAGGGGTTTTACCTACCTTTATATGTTTTAAGATCTCCAGCACCTCCTCTTTTGCAATGTGGATTCTTTGAATCAAATGGGTTTTTATGACAATGGCTTTATGGTCATCATTAAACTCTGTTAAATAATTCTTCTCTCTCTTCTTCTTCACTATCTGCCCAGACCCCAGAACTTTACCTAGGTCTCTCAATTAATAGTCTCGTGAGAATACCACTAGGCCATTGTCTCCTGTAGCGAATGTAACCCCACTATTGGAGAGGTACCAGAGGGAAAACAGCAAATTACAGACCTGTTGGTAGTGGGAAAAATGCTAGAGTCCATCTTGAAGATGTAATAGCAAAGCACTTGGAAGATAGTGACAGGATCAGACAGAGTCAGCATGGACTTATGAATGGAAACTCATGTTTGACAAATCTACTGGAATTTTTTGGAGATGTAACTAATACAATGGACGGGGGGAACAACTTGATGTGGTTTACTTGGATTTTCAGAAAGCTTTCCATAAGTCTCATATAAGAGACAAGCATGCAAAATGAAAGTATATGGACTTGGAGATCATGTATTGAAAAGAGTTGAAAACTGGTTGGCAGGCAGGAAACAAATTCCAGGAATAAACAGGTCTTTTTCCAAGTGGTAGGCAGTGATGAGTCGGGTACAACACGGATCAATGCTTGCACCCAAGCTCTTCACAACGCGTAATAATGATTTCAATGAAGAAACTACCTGTCATAGCTTTAAGTTTGCAGATGACACAAAGCTTGGTGGGAGAATATGGGTGAGTGAATCAAACCTGAGGAGAAAGCACGTAACCGTACAAAACTGAGAGTAGATCAGTTGACTGATCTGAATATAAAGAATGGCAGAGATGATAAAGGTTAATCAGGACAAACACTGCACAAGAGAAAGCTGATAGAAATGTAGAAACAGATATCAAGTGCTTCCATAAGTATCTCAAAATGAAAATGTATGTAGGCAAATACATGACAAAATTTAATGTGGAAAAAAATGAGGTTATTCACTGTAGTTGCAAAAGCCAGCAAGCAGATTATCAGTTGAATGGCAATAGATTGGGAAAAGGGGAGGTGCAATGAAACCTGGGTGTCCTTGTACACCAGTTGCTGAAAGTAAGCATTCAGGTAATGCAGGTGGTGGAGAAGGCAAGTGGTATGTTGCCTTTCGTAGCAACAGAATTCGAGTATAGCAGCATCTTGCTGCAACTGCACAGGGCTTTGTTAAGACCAGACCTGGAGTACTGTGTGCAGTTTTTGTCACCTTATCTGAGGAGGAATCTCAGAGAAACATATAAAATTCTAACAGGATTAGACAGGGTAGACGTAGGAAAGATGTTCTCTTTCACTGTGGTGTCCAGAATCATTTACTGAAAAATACCAAGACACTCATTATTTACCATTCCCTTCATCAGTGAAGGCAGATGGCCATTTGTCTGAACAAGATTTAAAAATCAGCAATGTTCAGAATCTTTGAGTAAAGAAATTAAGATTCATGAGGGAAATAATCATGTTATATTCAATAGCTCCAACATTAAGAGTTAACAATACAAACATGTGCATTAAATGGTCTTTATTTCCTTTCACACAGGTAAATTAGTTCATGCCCAAACTGAGGAAGTCTTCATTCCATAGGGAGTCCAATGCATCAAAAATTTATAACTAAATCATAAAGTCATAAAACTGTACAGCATGGAAACAGATCCTTTGGTCCAACTCGTCTATGCAGACCAGATGTCCTAAATTAATCTGGTCCCATTTGCCAGCATTTGGCCCAAATACCTCTTCTAATTCATGTACCGATACAGATGCCATTAAATGTTATAATTTTAGCAGTCTCCACCACTTCCTCTGGCAGCTCATTCCATACACGTACCACCCTCTGCATGAAAAAGTTGCCCCTTAGGTCCCTTTTAAATCTTTCCCCTCTCACCTTAAACCTGTGCCCTCTAGTTTTCGACTCCCCTAACCCATGGAAAAGACCTTGGCTATTCACCCTGTCCATGCCCCTCATGATATTATAAATTTCTATAAAGTCACACCTCAGCCTCTGAAAATCCAGGGAAAATAGCCCCAGTCTATTCAGTCTCTCCTCATAGCTCTAACCCTCCAAACGTGGCAATATCCTTGTAATTTTCTTCTGAACCCTTTCAAGATTCTCAACATCCTTTCTATAGCTGGGGAGACCAGAACTGAATGCAGTATTCCAAAAGTGGCCTAACCAATGTCCTGTACAGCTGCAATATGACCTCTCAAATCTTATACTCAATGCACTGACCAAAAAAAGGCAAGCACACCAAATGCCCTTTTCCCAATCCCGTCTACCTGTGACTCCAGTTTTGAGGAACTATAAACCTGGACTCCAAGGTCTCTTTGTTCAGCAACATGCCCCAGGGCCTCACCATTAAGTGCATAAGTCCTGCCATGATTTGCCTTTCCAAAATGCAGCACTTCACATTTATCAAAATTAAACTCCATCCAACACTCCTCAGCCCATCGGATCAAGGTTCCATTGTACTCCGAGGTAATCTTCTTGGCTGTCCACTACACCACCAATTTTGGCGTCATCTGCAAACGTAATAATCTGACCTCCAATGTTCACATCCAAGTCATTCATCTAAATAACAGAAAGCAGTGGACTCAGCACCAATCCTCGTGGCACACTGCTGGTCACAGGTCTCTAGTCTGAAAAGCACCACCACCACCCTTTTCTACTTCCGAGCCAGTTCTGTATCCAAATAGCTAGTTTTCCCTGTATTCCATGTGATCTAACTTTGTTAGCCAGTCTACCATGTGGCACCTTGCCGAACACCTTATTGAAGTTCATATAGATCACATCCACCGCTCTGTCTTCATCAATCCTCTTCATTACTTCTTCAAAAAACTCAATTAAGTTATTGTGATGTGATTTCCCACACAAAAAGCCATGTTGTCTATCCCTAGTCAATCATTTGTTGCATCTCACTCTGCAAGCATGTGGTAACAGTGAAGAGGTGTCACCTAACCTATACTGACGAACCAGAAATCTTAACATAAAATGCTGTGACCACCCTTGCTCATTTATAAATTAAATCAGAATATGCACAGTCAGCTTAAATATACAATAAAGTCACTGTAATAAATTTATAGAATTTTCCTAGCACATGCAATTCTTGCTACAGATTTACAAACAGGAGCAGAAGTAGGCCCATTTGACTCTTTCAAACCTGCTCTGCCATTCAATAAGATCATGGCTGATCTGTTGGCATTTCACATTCCTCATTTCCAGCTACTAATGATGACTTATAATTTCATTGCCTAACAATGATATCTATTTCCACCTTAAAATGTTCAATGATCCTGCCTCCAACACCTTCTGATACATTTGGTTCCAAAAGTTTCACAATTCTATGAGAGGAAATATTTCTCCTCATCACTATATTTAAAGAGTGACCCCATAATGTAAAAACTGCCCCCTAGTTTCTGACTCATATAAAAAAAGGAAACATGGTTCCCCGGCCCATCTTGTCAAAACTATTCAAGGTCTTATAAACATCAATGACATCACTCCTTGTTTTTCTGAACTTCGAGAAACATAAACCCAGTTTGTCCAATCTTTCCTCACAAGGCAATCCACTCTTTCCAAGTATCAATTGAGTAAACTTCCTCTGAACTGCTTCCAGTACATTTACTTCCTTCCTCAAATGAGGAGGCCAAACTAGTACAGTATTTGAGATATGCTGTCTCCAAAGCATACATAACTGAAGAATGAGATCCTAGTTTTATGTTCAATTTCTTTCAAAAAAAAGGACAGCATTCATTAGCAGTCCTTGAGCACTTAATGCATTTGTATGATTTTTTATTGCAATTTGTGTGCAAGATGACTCTGCCCTTGGGAACTCTGTGGTTATTCTCAGTTTAAATAGTACTTTGCTTTTGTATTCTTCCAGGCAAAGTGCACAATTTTACATTTCCCACAGTATTCTCCATCTGCCAGATTTTTGCTCACTCACGCAGCCCATCTTCGTCCACCTCTATACTGTTTGTCCTCTTCACAAGATATTTTCCTACTTATCTTTGTGCCTTCTGTAAATTTAGCTAGTATTGCTTCAATATGCTCACCTAATTCAAACAAATGAACAAGGAGTAAGATGAGGCTACTCAGCCATTCGAGCCTGATCAGCCATTCAAAAAGTCATTGGCATCAATTGTAAAACACTGGGGTGCCATCACATATCCCTGTGGGACTCCACTCGTCACATCCAGCCAATCTGAAAAGAACACATTTTTGCATATGCTCTGCAAGCCAGCCAGCCGATCTTTTATCCATATTATATGTTACCGTCTATTTTAACCTTTAACCTTTGTCAACTGCCTTCTGAAAATCCAAGTACAGTACATCAATAACTTCCCCAGCATCCACAGTGCATGAAATTTATCAAAGAACGCCAATAAATTGGTAAACAATTATGCTGGTTGTTTTTGATTACCTTGAGTTTTTCCAAGTGCCCAGTTGTAACCTCCTTAGTGATCAATTCTGACATCTTCCCCATAATAGCTGTCAAGCTAACTGGCTACAGTCTCTTCTTTTCTGTCTCCCTCCTTTCTTGAATTGAAGTATTTGCTACATTTTAGCCTGAGGAACCTTTTAGAAAATTAACGTCAATGACTCATTAACCATTTCTTTTCGGATTGTTGGATGAAGTCCATTCACACTGGGGTCCTGGTCAGCAGCTTGAACAGTTTGCTCAGTATTGTTTCCCCAGAATTTCATTAAGTTCTTTTATTCCATTAACCTCCTGATTTACAAGTATTATTGGGAATCCTTTGGGTATCCTTTGAAGTGAAGACAAAAGGAAAATATGTAATCATTACCAGCATCATTTCCTTATTATATAATATAAACTCCCTATTTTCACTCTCAATAGGGCCTAGGAAACATAGAATATAGGGGGAGTAGGCCATTTGGCCCTTTGAGTCTGCTCTGCTATTCAATATGATCATGGCTAAACACCAACACAGCATTCTGTTCCCACTTTCTCCCCATATCATTTCATCCCTTGAGTCCTAAATACAGCTTACTTCAAAGTCTTCAATGTTTTGGCCTCAACAGTTTCCTGTGGCACAGAATACCACAAGCTCACCACTCCCCGAGTGAAGAAATTTCCTCTCATCTCTGTCCTAAAAGGCCAATCCCCTTATCCTTACTGTGTGACCCCTGGTTCTGGACAACTCAGTCATCGAGAACTTCCTTCTTGCACCTATGCTGTCTAATCTTGTTAGAATATTATGTTTCTATCAGATGTATACGTTTCTGCTCGTTTTTCTAAATTCTGGTGAAGAAAGTTCTAACTGATCTAGTCTCTCTCTCAGTCCCGCCATTCCAGGAATCAGTTTGGTAAATCTTCCTGCACTCCCTCATTGCCAGAACATCCTTCCTGATAAAACGACCAAAACTGCACAAATACTCCAGGTATGCTCTTACCAATATCGTATACAGTTGCAGCAAGACATTTCTGCTCCCATACTCAAATCCTCTCACTATGAAGGCCACATTTTTCAACACCTGCTGCACCGACATGCTTATTTTCAGCGACTGGTGTTCAAGGACGCTAGGTCTCATTGCACCTCCCCTTTGCCCTGATCTATTGCCATTCAGTTCATACCAAAGCAGAAATTGTTGCTGAAACCCAGCAGGTCTGGCAGCATCGGTGGTCAGGAAGTAGAGTTAATGTTTCGAGTCTAATGACTCTTCATCAGAACTGACAGCAGCTAGGAATGAGTGGTCATTATGCTGAAGAAAACGTTGGCATTATTGAACTGGACATTGAATCCAAGAGGCTACAGAGTCCCCAGGTGGAAAATGTAGTGCTATTCTTCATGCTTGCACTGAAGCTCACTGAAACACTGTAGCAGCCTGCGATTGAAATTTTGGCATGGGAACATGGTGGTGTGTTGAAGTGGGCGGCAACTGGAAGATTGAGGCTATTGTTACAGAATCTATGTGTTCTGCAAAGTGGTCACTTAGTCGACATTTTGTCTTCCCATGTAGAGGAGACCACACTGTGAACAGCAGTGTGACAGAAATGGCTGCTAATGATTCTTTGGATGCAGAAGCCAGTGGGGTGGTGAGGACCAAGGAAACCCTGTTATTGCTGCGCGAGGGAAGAGAAGGGGTGACGGCAGAAGTGCAGCTAAGAGCCCTGTCAACCAAGGTAGTGGGAATGCATGGTTGAGCAAAAGGGTAGGCATTTCTGAGGCAGAAAGTGGCATCATCAGAACAGATGTGTTGCAGATGGAGAAACTGGGAGAATGGAACGGAGTCTTTACAGGAAGCGGGGTGTGAGCATGTATACTCCAAATAACTATGAGTTGGTGGGTTTGTAATGGATATTAGTAGGCAGCTGATCCCCAGAAATGGAAACAGAAATGTCAAGAAAGGGAATGAAGTAGTCAAAGGCGAACCAGGTGAAGGTAAAAACAGGGTGGAAACTAGAAGTGAAATTGATGCATTTTTCCAATTCTGGACGAGAGGAAGAAGTAGCACCAATAATATCATCGATACACCAGAGAAAGAGTTTTGGGTGGGGATCCAAGTAGGACTGGAACAAGGAATGTTCCATGGATCCCAAAAAGAGACAGCATAACTGGGGCCTATGCAAATGTGCATGGACATACCTTTGATCTGAAAAAAGTGGGAGGAATTAAAGGGGAAGTTGCACAAAGTGAGAATGTGCTTGGCCAGGCAGAGGGCAATGGTAGGGATGGGGCCAGTTCTGGCCTTCCTTCCAGGAAGAAATAGAGAGCCCTAAGGCCATCCCAATGGGGGAACGGACGTGTGGAGAGTGTGGCTGGTGCTGTTATTGTCAGTTTTTATATTTCTTGCTAGTTTTCCCATATAGTTTATCTTTTTTGTCTTTACTCCCTTTTTAATCTTTCTTTGCTGGATTCTGAACTTATCCCACTCTTCAAGGCTATCACTGACATTTGTCTCCTTATATGCTATTTATTTCAATTGAATGGTCTTGTTAACTTCCTTGGTAGCTATTGTTGGTTTATCTCTCTCTTAGGATCTTTGCTCCTTTTTACTGTATTGTGGTTTATCCCACCTATTCTACCATACTACTTCTAGCTTACAATACATCTCATACAGTCAAAATATTATGGCTCATTCTGAAGTACAATGCTTGGTGCTGTGTATTTGAGTTTTACCCTTGACAAAATGGCTTTTCCCCCTCTATTTTATGAAGTCTGTCTTGGGGAACATTTGATAATTTCTACAGTCCAAAGGGGGTTCCTCAGCTGGTTCACCTTCTCCGGCTGGACAGATGGAAAATGGGAAGCCTTCAAAATGAGATAACGAGACTCCAGAGACAATATGTTCCTGTTAGAGTGAAGGGCAAGGCGAGATGATGTCGAGAAGGCTGCATGACTAAAGAAATTGAGGTTTTGCTCAAGAAAAAGGAGGAAGCATATGTCAGGTATAGACAGCAGAATGAATCCCTAGAAGACTATAAAGGCAGTAGGAGTATAATTAAGAGGGAAATCAGGAGGCAAAAGGGGTACATGAGATAGCTTTGGAAAATAGGGTTAAGGAGAATCCAAAGGGACTCTACAAATACATTAAGGACAAAAGGGTAGCTTGGGATAGAATAGGGTCGCTAAAAGATCAGCAAGGCTGCCTATGTGTGGGACTCAGGAGATGGGGGAGATACCAAACGAGTGTTTACTGTGGAGAAGGATATGAAAGATACAGAACATGGGGAAATAAATAGCAACATCTTGAAAAATGTCCATTTACAAGAAGGTGGTGCTGGATGGCTTAAAGTGCATAAAGGTGGATGAAATCCCTGGGACCTGATCAGGTGTACCCTAAAACTCTGTGGGAAGCTAGGGAAGTGATTACTGGGCCCCTTGCTGAGGTGTTTGTATCATCGATAGCCACAGGTGAGGTGCTGGAAGACTGGAGGTTGGCTAATGTGGTGCCAGTACTTAAGAAAGGTGGTAAGGAAAAGCCAGGGAACTATAGACCAATGAGCCTGACATCGGTGGTGAGCAAGTTGTTGGAGGGAATCCTCAGGGACGGGATTTACATATATTTGAAAAGGCAAGGACTGATTAGGGAGAGTCAACATGGCTTTGTGCATGGGAAATCATGTCTCACTAACTTAATTGAGTTTTTAAAAGACCTAACAAGGAGGACTTATGAGGACAGAGTGTGGACATTATCTATATGGACTTCAGTAAGGCGTTCAATAAAGTTACTCATGGTAGACTGGTTAGCAAAGTTAGATCACTTGGAATAAAGGGAGAACTAGCCATTTGGATACAGAACTGGCTCGAAGATAGAAGACAGAAGGTGCTGGTGGAGGGTCGCTTTTTAGACTGGAGGCGTGTGCCACAAGGAGTGATGCTGGGTCCACTGCTTTTTGTCATTTATATAGATGATTTGCATATGAACATTGGAGGTATGGTTAGTATGGTTAGACACCAAAATTGCAGGTGTTACCTCAGAGTATAATGAGATCTTGATCAGATGAGTCAGTGGGCTGAGAAGTGGCAGGTAGAGTTTAATTTAGATAAATGTGAGGCTGCATTTTGGAAAGGCAAATCAGGGCAGGACTTATACACTTAATGGTAAGGTCCTGGGGAGTGTTGCTGAACAAAAAGACCTTGGAGTGCAGGTTCGTAGTTCCTTGGAAGTGGAGTCACAGGTAGACAGGATAGTGAAGAAGGTGTTTGGTATGTTTGCCTTTATTGGGGGCAGTGTATTGAGTATAGGAGTTGGGTGGTCATGTTGTGGCTGTACAAGACATTGGTTAGGGAGATAGTAGGAACTGCAGATGCTGGAGAATCTGAGATAACAGGGTGTAGAGCTGGATGAACACAGCAAGCCAAGCAGCATCAGAGGGAAGAAAGGTCTAGGCTCGAAACGTCAGCTTTCCTGCTCCTCTGATGCTGCTTGGCTTGCTGTGTTCATTCAGCTCTACACCTTGTTATCTCAGGACATTGGTTAGACCACTTTTGGAATACTGCATGCAATTCTGGTCTCCCTGCTATAGGAAGGATGTTGTGAATCTTGAAAGGGTTTAGAAAAGATTTACTAGGATGTTGCCAAGTTTGGAGGGTTTGAGCTTCAGGGAGAGGCTGAATAGGCTGGTGTTATTTTCCTCAGAGCGTCGGAAGCTGAGGGGTGACCTTATAGAGGTTGATTAAATCATGAGGGCCATAGATAGGGTAAATGGACAAGGTATTTTCCCTAGGGTGGAGTAATCCAAAACTAGAGGAAAAAGGGTTAAAGTGAGAGATGAAAGATTTAAAAGAGACTTAAGGGGCAGCCTTTTCACACACAGGGTGGTGCATGTATGGAATTAGCTGCCAGAGGAAGAAGTGGAGGCTGGTGTAATTACAGCAATTAAAAGGCATCTGGATGTGTATATGAATAAGAAGATTTTAAGAGGGATATGGGTCAAGTGCTGGTAAATGGGACTAGATTTATTTAGGGTATCTGGTCTGCGTAGATGATTTGGACTGAAGGGTCTGTTTCCATGCTGTACATCTCTATGACTCTATGGTATGTCAATCCTGGTAAAAACAAGACTTTGAGTAGTCATTCATTGGCTTCTTAGGGCCTCAACTGGTCCAATGATGGGTGGGCTACTCAACTTCTTCTCAATGTACTGGTAAAATGCCAGTGGAGGAGGTAGACAAAGGCCATGACTATGCCCACCATGCCATTCAATAAAACTTTCCCACTTGCCAACCCAATTCTGGACACGGTGTAAAATTCACTCCTTTCTCTACTTATAAATTCAGTCATATTTATGAACAATGATATCAGAATAGCTATTATTGATTTCTTTTATGTAGTAAGGTTTAGAATTAGAATTATGATAGAGATGTTAAAATGTTAGATATATTTGCTCTGGTATTAGATTTCTTTTTCTTTGGCAGTAAGAACATAAGAGACACAACAGGGCTGGTACAAATCCTTGTAAGAACTTTTGTTGAGCATGCACGATACTCACTTAAGTATTTTGTTAAAGTAAGATTCAAAGTTATCTGTATATAATGTGACTTTGGCGACATTAAGTTTGTCCAGCATATTGTCAAGTTTAAGTTAAAAGTAAGATGGAGCTCTTAATAAGCCAGACAAAATGTATTCCCAAAATATCTTGTGATTTCTTGCCAAATGGACGCTATTTGAACATCTTAATTATTTTGCAGAGACAACAAGGTGCAGGGCTGGATGAACACAGCAGGCCAAGCAGCATCATAGGAGCAGAAAGGCTGACGTTTCGGGCCTAGACCCTTCATCAGAAAATGGGGAGGGCAAGGGGGTTCTGAAATAAATAGGGAGAGAGGGGGTGGCGGATAGAAGATGGATAGAGGAGAGGATAGGTGGAGAGGAAACAAACAGGTCGAAGAGGCGGGGATGGAGCCAGTAAAGGTGAGTGTAGGTGGGGAGTTAGGGAGGGGATAGATCAGTCCAGGGAGGACGGACAGGTCAAGGGGGCGGGATGAGGTTAGTCGGTAGGAGATGGGGGTGCGGCTTGAGGTGGGAGGAGGGGATAGGTGGGAGGAAGAACAGGTTAGGGAGGCGGGGACAAGCTGGACTGGTTTTGGGATGCGGTAGGGGGAGGGGAGATTTTGAAGCTTGTGAAATCCACATTGATACCATTGGGCTGTGTCTCCCACATCTCCCGCAACTCATCCCTCACACCCCGTCCACGCAATAAGAACCAAAAAAGAATCCCCCTCGTCCTCACGTACCACCCCACCAACCTCCGGATCCAACGCACCATCCTCCGACACTTCCGCCAGCTGCAATCCGATCCCACCACCAAAGACATCTTTCCCTCCCCACCCTTATCTGCTTTCCGGAGGGACCACTCTCTCCATGACTCCCTTGTCTCCTCCACACTCCCCTCCAGCCCCACCACACCCGGCACTTTTCCCTGCAACCGCAGGAAGTGCGACACCTGCCCCCAAATCTCCTCCCTCACCCCCATCCCAGGCCCCAAGAAGACTTTCCACATCAAGCAGATGTTCACCTGCACATCTGCCAATGTGGTATACTGCATCCGCTGTACCCGGTGTGGCTTCCTCTACATAGGGGAAACCAAGCGGAGGCTCGGGGACCGCTTTGCAGAACACCTACGCTCGGTTCACAATAAACAACTGCACCTCCCAGTCGCGAACCATTTCAACTGCCCCTCCCATTCCTCAGACGACATGTCCATCCTGGGCCTCCTACAGTGCCACAACGATGCCACCCGAAGGTTGCAGGAACAGCAACTCATAGTCCGCTTGGGAACCCTGCAGCCCAATGGTATCAATGTGGATTTCACAAGCTTTAAAATCTCCCCTCCCCCTACCGCATCCCAAAACCAGCCCAGCTCGTCCCTGCCTCCCTAACCTGTTCTTCCTCCCACCTATCCCCTCCTCCCACCTCAAGCGCACCCCCATCTCCTACCGACTAACCTCATCCCTCCCCCTTGACCTGTCCGTCCTCCCTGGACTGACGTATCCCCTCCCTAAATCCCCACCTACACTCACCTTTACTGGCTCCATCTCCGCCTCTTTGACCTGTTTGTTTCCTCTCCACCTATCCTCTCCTCTATCCATCTTCTATCCGCCTCCCACTCTCTCCCTATTTATTTCAGAACCCCCTTCCCCTCCCCCTTTTCTGATGAAGGGTCTAGGCCCGAAATGTCAGCCTTTCTGCTCCTATGATGCTGCTTGGCCTCCTGTGTTCATCCAGCCCTGCACCTTGTTGTCTCGGATTCTCCAGCATCTGCAGTTCCTACTATCTCTGATTTAATTATTTTGCAGTTGTTTATTCCTGCATAAAGATCTCAAGTTAAATCTAACAATTTTTTCAATTAATGAGCCAGGTTTGAAGTTAGTGCCAGCAAAAATTCCGAAAGATACAGTGATGCTTGATCTGCAAAATAACAAAATAACCGAAATAAAAGAAACTGATTTAAAGAACCTGCCTTCGCTCTATGTAAGTCAGTGCTTTTAATTATTCTTTCAGATATGGAATTTTTTAATATTCATACGTTTATTATATTGTACTGTTTGTTTAAAAGAGTAATGGCAATTGTATGAATGATGTGGAGCATTATTGACCTTGTTGATAATAGTTTAGCTAATAGAACTTAGATTCCTAATTCTTTGAAGACAGTAGAGTAATTTTAACCCAAAGTATGGCCTTGGATCAGGTAAGAGGTAAAATTCAAATATTTCAAACCTGATTCCAACCTTTCCACTTCCAATTTTAATGGAGGTGGTGGTGTCGAATATTGATGAGGGAGTTTGACGACTAATTTAATCTTAGAAAACAGTTTTGCAGTAACAGATTTAAAGCAGATTGAGTTTCTTTTGACAATCTTTATTTGAAAGATCATTTTGGCCTGAGAAATCCAAATAAAACGGCAAGAAACTTAAATGGATCTCAGTGAATCAGTAACTAAGACGCAGAACTTTCCTCAGCAGAAACTTTATTCTCATGTCGACATTCTTACAGATCTACATCTCAAGGTCCAAACTGTCTACTTGATAGATATTTTTAATCAATCTGTTCAGACATGTTATGACACACATCTGGAGCAGGTGGAAATTGAGCCAGAGCCTCCTCGCCCAGAGTTAGGAATACTACCAATGTACCACAAAAGCCCTTTCACTTTACATAGTGTTTTGAGTAACCAAAAAAGAACCAATGATCTCATTAATTATCTAGTTAGCAGCTTCTTAACAGGCTCATGCGAATGAATAAACATTAAAGGAAAATTACAAAATTAAATTAAAATTTGCTTTTGTGGGAGATGACAGGTTGCAGCCCCTGTGGTACCCATAAGCTGTAGAAAACCTCTCAAGGATGCCAATAGATACCATGTACTGCCTTTTTATGAATACCTGGGCTTAAATGTAATCATGGAAGACAGCCACATAGTTGGGTTTAACAGCATCCTCCATAGTGCATTATTTGGAACTATGAATGAATAACTTGGCCAGGCTCAGGAGCAGACCTGCGAGGAGGTCCTCTAATCTGTCTGTCACTTTCCACATCATTTCGCCAAAGATCAGGAGAAGAAGGATGTGGTGTTGGAGACTGAAGCAAGGCCAGATGTTTAGGAGAGGCTCCCTCAGTTAACAAAAGAGAGGCTGCAGTATCCAGCAAGCCAAAAGCATGTGGAAAATCAATTCTGCAGGGCTGCAAATAGTACAGATGATTCTGGAGCTTAACTTGCAAAATGTATGGGACTGGTACATGCAACACTTTGATTCCAAGCCCATAATGATGAAAGGAAGGCCTCTTATGTACGGAATCTCCTATTGAGAGCCCTCACATCTGACCAGCAAGTAAGAATACCATGGTTGGAAAGGGCAAGGAAGTGGAGGGTGTGCAGTAGCCCCACAATGCAGAGTGGAATGGCATGAAGATAATTTCTGCAAAATGACTCAAATTATGGAGCAGGAGTTCCCACTTAAGTATCAGGGCCTGAGGTCACCATGAGATATGCTGGGGTAAAGGAGATCCACAGAATGCTTGAGCCATCTCTATACCAGGGATGCCATCGAGACTGAGCACCTTGGTTTTAAGGCTCTGTATAGCTTTGGCTCTGACAGCTATTAACACACATGTGTGAGTTCCATTGACAACATCCTGTCTGCTCCTCCAACACCTAGCATATCCCCAACTTTAATCAGTTCAGCAGCCCAGGCCCTCTTTTTCAACAACTATATGAATCCTGAGAAGTATCCACTTAGTATAATATTTGATTTAACCAATGAAAACAAATAACCACATTATCTAATTAACTCAAGAAACAGCCTTTAGAGAGGTGTTGTACCAAATATCAAATTTTCAAGGTCAACTTATAAAATTAAAATTGAAATACAATTCGACTGGCTGATGATACACTTTAGCCCTGGCCTCTTCTGGCGCAGTGTTAGTGTCCCTACCTCTGGGTGAGAAGAACAGCTCCAGAGCAGTCTCACAACGTGTTTATTAAAACTGTGTACTTCGGCTCCTGCGGTGGTCACCAGTCATGGAAGGTCTCAAGCGTACTTATGGACACCACATGTTCCTTAACCAAAGTCACATAGGTGTGGACCAAGCAGTGGAAGAGAGGCAAAAAGTCGGGGCTAACGCCCCTATCTACAGTTTCCTTGGCTAGACTGGTTATGGACATGAAGTGGTCTGACTTGCCTGCAACCCCTCTGCAGTGGGTGGCCAAAGATCAGGAGCATGGGGCTTAAGTGTAAATAAAACTTAAGTAGCACTCCAAAACACAAAGAAAAAAGTCTTGTACCCTACATGCATACATGGAACCTGAACTCCTCAAGGCCACAGAAGATACACACAGCCTAGAAGTCTGTAAACCATCTTAACTTTTTGTTGTACACACTGCTATGTGCCACTGCATTTTAAATCCTTAATGGAAAAAGGGAGTAGTCTGATGTAGAGAGCCGCCTACTAGCATCTCCAGTAATCAGTGGACTGGAAGATGAAATACCACAACGTATCCAGATGATTGACAATGGCAAGGAAGAGGAGAGAGTGCCGCAGCAGCCATACAGGAAACCTCTCCACACAGAACAAAAGTTACATAGGGAACTTCCGCAACATGGTTCAAGCTGTGGGCCTGGGGTTCCCAAAGATTTGAGAGCCAGGGACAATGTGAAATTCTGCTCAAATGGGTATCAGTTCAAACAGGGTTCCACTGCACACAAACTATCTGGACACCATCGATTACCAAAGGCTGAGTACCACATTTCTAAGACTATGGGTGGCTCTGGCCATCAACTGGGTATCCACAGATGTATAACATGCAACTTCATACGGCATCATTCCGCTTACCCCTCTGTTGTCTAGCACGTCCCCTACCCTGGTCACCTGGGCAACCCGAATCTTGATTTCCACCAGCCACTTGAATTCAAATTGAAGAAGGTGTGGACTCTTCAACAGTGCCCCATTTTTATATGCCTTCAAATGACCAATTGGGTCAATTATAATAACTACATTAACTAATTAAACCAAACTGACTAGCAATCCACGTCGAGGGTGGAGTGTGTATGGAATGAGCTGCCAGAGAAAGTGGTGGAGGCTGGCACAATTAAAACATTTAAAAGGCATCTGGATGGATACACAAGTAGGAAGGGTTTGGACGGATATAGGCCAAATGCTGGCAAATAGGACTAGATTAATTTAGGATATCTGTTCGGCATGGACGAGTTGGACCAAAGATTCTGTTTCTGTGCTGTACAACCCTATGAATCTATGACTCTGCATGGCCACTTTGGCCATACCCAGTTTTTTCAGCAATTTCTGTTTTTGTATCAAGAAAGCTTGTTGTCAGGTAGGAAACTGCACAAGATAATTAAAAGACAACTTCTGGGTTTCCTGCCCAGAAGACCCAATTCCCCATCACCTACCACACTGCCACCAATCCCCAATGCACCTCACATAAATATCAGGACCATAATCTCCATATGGGAATTATAACTAATTATCAGGCAGTGAGGAAGGGAATGTTTTGCAGACATCATAAATTCACAGTACACCAACCATCTTGCAATAACTAAATAGTAAGCACCAATGAAGTCGGCAGGAAGTAATGTACACATATCCCCGCCACCTTGGTAAAGACAACAAAAAATGTCTAGTAGTCCAGATTTGTACCCTAAACAGGCATTGGTAGGGGCGGCTTATATTATCCTCCTTCCTTCCCTTGTGAGTAGGTAGTACAACCTAATTTTGTTCCGTCTGCTTAGAGCAACAGATTATTTTTGTCACCATTATTTAATTTTAGTTTAGGAAGGCTTCTCTGACCTTTCATGAACTCCTAGTGATTATGTTCTGGTTCTTCTGCTTTTCTATGCACTTAAAATTTTAAAGATAGCATGAGTATCAGCTTTCATCAATCACTTGAGATTCATTTAAAAGCAAAATATTGCATATGTTGTAAATCTAAAACAAACAGAGAAAAAGCTTGAGCAATTCAGCAGTTCTGGCAGCATCTCTGAAGAGAGAATATTCAGCTCAAAGCGTTAACTGCGTTTCTGTCTCCACAGATGCTAGCAGACCTGCTGAGTTCTCTAGCACTTTCTCTGTTAAGTGAGATTATTGGTCTTTCAATCACTTTGGGGAATTTGTCACCAAATTAAATACTTCTGTATATCTCTTTACTTATTAAAGTTAGATGATGCTATGGATTTACCCCCAAGATTAAGAGAGGAGGCTTTTTATCGTATCCATTAAGGCATGATTCAAATGCTGGTGTGCAGTCAATATGTTAATTCATTGCATTGTTACATAAAATCATGAGGGGCATAGATAAAGTGGATTACATTGTCTTTTCCCTGGAGCGGGGGAGTTCAAAACTGGAGTGCATATTTTTAAGATGAGAAGAGAAATTTTTACAAAGGACATGAGGGGGAAACATTTTTTTTTTACACCGAGTGTGGTTCCTATGTGGAATGAACTGCCAGGGGATGTGGTGGATGCAGGTACAGTTACAACATTTGAAAGATATTTGGGTAAGTACATGAATAGGAAGCATTTGGAGGGATATGGGCCAAACGCAGGCATGTGGGATTTGTTGGAAAAGTTGGTCGGTATAGACTAGTTGGGCCGAAGGGTCTGTTTCCATGTTATGTGACTCTGTTGAAAAGTACTTGTTTCAAGGTTGTTCATCCTGTTGGAATAGGACTGTTTCTAGTTCAATATTTTCAAATAGCTAACTATTAATATGAATCTCACTGTCTTGTGAAAACTACTTATCTTTTGTCCCACCTAGGCACTTTTTCTGATTAACAATCAGATAACCAAAATTCATCCAAAGGCATTCAGGTCCAATAAACATTTGAAATTGCTTTACCTTTCCTGGAATTTGCTACCTCAGATTCCGACTCATTTACCAAAATCCCTTGTGGAACTAAGAATTGATGACAACAAAATTAAGAAAATACAAAAGCAAGCTTTTAAAGGAACAAAGTTTTTGCATGTTTTAGGTAAGTCTGTACAAACATAGTTAAATAAAAAGCTCTAGGAAAACTAATCTATTCTCAAGATCTCTTTAAATTGCTTTTCACTACATTTAAATACATGAATGCCAGCTTTACCTCAGTCTTTTTTGCTGTTAGGACGTACATTTACAGATCACAACTTTTCAAATGGGGCTTATACATCCTTTAGCTCTGAGGGAATCTCATGCAGTTCTGTGGTTATCAAATATGGTATGTGTCACCTGGACGCACTGGGCTCAGGTAGCCATCCGTTCAGAGAAAATGATCCTAAAATTGAGACCAATAGTTTAAGGATTACATGTGTATTTTCTGTAAACACGCTGCACAAGCTAGGAATCAAATAGAAACAGAAAATGTGGGAATCTTCACAAGTTTGGCAGATTGACCCTTGCTGTTCCTGTTATATATTACTGATCTAGACCTTAGTGTGCATGGAACATAGTTTGCAGATGACACGAAGGTTGGAAAATGAGACACACTCAGGAGACTCTTCCACGAACTGCCCTGAGCTCAGCATCTTCGCCTGGCTTGTAACAGCCAACTTAACCTCCTGGTCACCACCCATTTCAACTCCCCGCCCCCCTTGCCCTTTGACATGTCCATCCTCAGCCTCCTCCAGTGTCGCAGCAACTCGCAACACAGATTTGAAAAACACCACCTTATCTTCCGCCTGGGCACCCTACAGCCTGGAGCACTCAACAGTGATTTCTCCAATTTCAAATAACCTTCCCACCCATCCCCTGGATCCCCTTCCAGCCCCAGCTCCTTCCTTCCATTCCACCTTCTGACCCTCCCTTCCAGCCACCAACTGGATTCATCCCTCCCGTGGACCAACCAGGTCATACCTACCACCATTGTTCACCCATCACCTCCATTCTGCCTCCACCCCTCCTGCCCTCTATCTGCCTCTACCTCCAGATCCAGTCCTGAAGAAGGGTAATACCCGAAATGTTGGCTGCTCCTTTACTCCAGATGCTGCCTGGATTGCTGTGTTCTTCCAGCGTCCTGTTCATCTAACTGGATTCCATCTTTTTTTTGTCTCTGTCTATTGCCACTACTTGGCAGTCACCAATTCCTTCTCTATCTGCATACCCATAAACTGCAGAGAGAACCATGACTATAAATTTGTGCTATTGATAAAACTGAAGCTCTGAAACCTGGATCTTGAGCTGACAATATTTAATGTAATTGTTTGTACAGGATATGAGAATGACCTGAACCACCTGGTTCCCATATGACACAGAATGTGTACCCACTGTTTTACTCCATTTGCTCTGTCATGCCTCTATTTTACAATGGATTAGATTTACTTATCAAACAGCTACCACTCCTGTAGCTAGCTGGGTGTTCTATAGGAAGGGTGATTGAAATCTTTTTCCATAACTCTAATAATCTAACCATATTAACTAAAACAAAAGGCCTCTTTAGTTTTACTATCTCTTTTTATTTAATTTTCACTTAGTCCCTATATCAAATGAATTAATACTTTAACTGTAAGATTAACTATCAAATTGGCTTCAGTTTTTTTTTTGTTTTTGTACTAATCAATCAAGTCTCATTTTATAGATGCTTAATTTAAATAAAATGCTTGACAGAAAATCATTCCAGATGACATTTTGTCCTGTGAAACTGTGTGACGATTATTTTTCATTTTCCATTTATTTAAAACTCATACACCTCAACCCAAACCACTACCTAGCACCCACTCATACCCTGCCATGCAACAGCCCCGCGCCCAGTCTGCCACACAGCAGCCCCACTCCTCGCATGCCATGCAGCACACTGTTCCCAGCCTGCTGCACAGCACCCAGCTTGCTGTACAGTGCTCCACTTCTAGGCTGCCATGCAGTCGCCCCATTCTCAGCCTGCTATACAGCAACCCATTCAGAGCCTGCCACACAGCAGCCAGCTCCCAGGCTGCCATGCAGCAGCCCTGTTTTCTGCCTGCTATACAGCAACCCATTCCCAGCCTTCTGCACAGAGCCCAACTTTCACCATTTCCGTTTTCCTACTGCTCATAGTGGGATGCCTGTGATTGCGTGATTTATCACAATAAAATTTCAAGGATCCCTATCATGACACATTGGGCTAGAGACAAGAGCTAGAGCTTACAAATTCTAGCCGACCTCATGTACATTATCACTGGGGAAGTGGATATTTAGTGATGAAGTTAAAATCCTGATCCTTAGCAGCATAAAGCTGAAGGAGGGGCTCCACAACTTAAAGGAACTTTAGCTGATAAATTAGTTCTCAGAGGCTCTTATGTCTTAAAACTCAGGAGTAGGCATTTGAATCTTTATGACTGATCCACCTTTCAGTCAGTTCGTTGTTGACTTGGTTGTGGTTTCGGCTCCAGTTTCCTGCTTGGACTTAAAATCCCCTGACTGCTTGTCACAGTCCAGAATAAATTTCAAGACCCAGTCTCTACTCTCTTCTGGGGAAAAATATTCCATATGCTAAAGATCTTTTGAAAGAAAAGGTTTCTCCTCATCTCTGTTCTTAAAATGGTGATCTCCTTTCCTTAAACTACGTTCTCTTGTTTTAGATTCCCCAACAAGAGAAAATATGCTCCAGTTATCTATTCTATCTCATCCCCTCAAGGTCTTATATTTTTCAATAAGATCACCTCATTCTTCTAAACTCCAATGGGAGTAGTCTTCACCTTCTTCCTTTTGTTTCAAAAGATAAACTGTTCTTCACAGGACTAAGTTGAGTGAACCTTCTCTCAACTGCTCCTGAAACAATTATATATATGTTTCAAATAAGGAGACCAAAACCGCAAACAATACTTTAGATGTGGATACACGAAGGACCTGTAGAGCAACAGTAAATTTCCCTACTTTTGTATTCCATTTCCTGTTCAATAAATTACAACATTCTATTTCCCTTCCTCATCAATTGCAGCACCTGCATACCAACTTTATGATTCATGTACAGGACACCTGTATTCCTCTGTACCACCTTGTTCAGCAATCTCTCTCTATTTAAATAGCACACTTCTTTTTCTATTCTTCCTGCCAAAATGGACAAGTTTGCCCATGTTATATTCCATCTGCCAAATTTTGCCCACTCACTCAACCTGTCTATAACTGGTTGGGTAACGAAAAAATGTAGTATCTATCCACTAAATGTTACTTTTTACAAATAATGTATTTGTTTTACTTTCCTATTAACGTACTGTAGAGAAGGTATTTTGCTATCTCTAAGCCTTGCTAAATCTTACCTAACAGCTGAAATGATGAAAATGAACATATAAAAAGAGAAAAATACTTCATATCCTAACTACTTTTTCCACATGCCATCCAGAACCAAGGGTGGATTCTGTTCATGCTTCTTTTTAAGTTCAGTGGTAGGTTGCCGGGTATTTTTAAAACTCATTCACGATATGAGTGTGTCACTGGCTAGGCCAACATTTGTTGCCCATCCCTAATTGCCCAGATGGCAGTTAAGAGTCGAGCATATTGTTGTGGGTCTGGAGTCGCAATGTAGTCCAGACCAGGTAAGAATAGCAGTTTCCATCCTTAAAGGACATTAGTGAACCAGATGGGCTTTTCTGACAATTAACAAAGGATTCACAGTCATCTTAATTTGAGATACTTATTGAATCTAAATTCCACCATCCAAACCCGGATCCCCAGAACATTACCTGGGTCTCTGGATTAACAGTCCAGCGATAATACCACCAGGCCATTGCCTCCCCAGACCTGTCGGACATACCATTTATAGAGTTCGCTAAGTTTTAGCTATAAGTTTTTTTAAATTGGATTTGAACTCGAAGTATTTTTTTCTGTGACATCATATCTGCCTTAACTTTCTTCAAAGATACCCTCTTAAGTTAACTTGCTTACATGCTCCCATTTACTCATACATTGCCTTTGACAATTTCACATTATTTAAACACAGGAATATTGACAACACAGAAGGAAACCATGCACCCCTCATGTTCATTATGGCCCACCTAATTCTTTGTCCATTTTTTTGTTCCATATTGATTGCAAATAACTCTTGTTACTACCTTCTGCCAAACAGTCAGCAATTAAACAATCTCACTGCCTTTAATGTAGTCTGTAAGATTCCTCCATTCCATCATGCGATCAGGCTATCTTATATGCCTTTGAAAGAGTTATCCAATTACTCCCAAACCTCTGGCTCTTTCCTCATATCCATGGCACTGTCTCCTTTAAAATACAAATCTAACTCCGTTTTAAAAATTACTATTGAGAATCTGCATTCAGGTAACATATTCAAGATCATACCAACTCAGAACTATTCTTCTGCATCTCTCCCTTGTTTCTTTTGTCAATTACCTTACACCTGCACCTTCGGGTTAGCAACATTTTTGCTAGTGGAAACAATTTATACCTATCAATTTTATCATAATATTTCACAACATTTTGAAAACCTTTATGAAACCTTCCTGCCTGACAATTTTCTGCTTTATCAAATGGTAGCCCTTATGTCCAAACTCATCTCTAGCTAGGGTGATTATATTCCACTTCATGACAACATACCAAGTGTCATAGAAGTTACAGCAATGGTGAGAGCCATTTGGTTTTCCAGGTCTGTGCTAGCTTTTTTAAAAAGCTATCCAATCTATTGCATTCCCCTTCCACATTTGCACTGCTCTGCAATTCTATTATTGTCAGGCAGTAAATTCCAGATCACAATAACTTACTAAAAAAAAGTATTAAATCACATCCAGTCCTTTCGCAATTACCTTTAACATGTATACTCTGACTACTATACTTCAGCTGCTGAAACATTTCTCCTTAATTATTCTACAAAACCATTAATAATTTTCAATACCTCTACCCAATCTCTCCTTAACCCCCTCTGCCTCTCTCGTCTGTCAGGTAACTCAAGTATTTAAACCCTGATTTGGTTCTTGGGTATGTCTTCTGCATCCTACTAAGTCCTGACAACCCCCTTCAAAGTGCCCAGCTGTGGAAATTAAGCTGTTAGAGTAATCTTTCTGCCAGGATTGGAGGCTTTTAGCCAAAGGGAGAGCTGAATCGACTGGGGCTATTTTCCCTGGAGCATCAGAGGCTGAGGGGTGACCTCATAGAGATTTATAAAATCATGAGGAGCATGGACAGGGTAAATAGTTAAGGTTTTTTCCCAGGAGTGGAGGAGTCTATAACTAGAGGGCATAGGTTTAAGGTGAGAGGGGAAAGATATAAAAGGGACCCAAGGGCAACTTTTTCACGCAGAGTGGTGCGTATATGGAATGAGCTGCCAGAGGAAGTGGTGGAGGCTGGTATGATTACAACATTTAAAAAGCATCTGGATGGGTACATGAATAGAACGGGTTTGGAGAGATAAGGGCCAAATGCTGGCAAGTGGGACTAGATTTAGATAGGATATGTGGTCGGCGTGGATGAGTTGGACCGAAGGGTCTGTTTCCGTGCTGTATATCTCTATGACTCGATGTTATGAAAGGAAATGACTGTATACCAAGGTACAAACTGTTAATAACAAACACTTTGAATTGCAGAAATGAGTGGAAATCCACTTGATGCTACAGGCATGGAACCCGATGCTTTTGATGGGGTATTGAGACTGATTTACGTTCGAATTTCACAGGCAAATTTAACTTCTGTTCCCAAGAGTAAGTTTATTTGATTATTTTATTTAGTATTGGTTTCTTTTATGGAGCAATGCGCAGGTAGGGATATTCAAAGGGTTAAATCAAGGTTTTGAGATAATAAAGGTGAAGACTGAATTATTTTTTTCCCTCACTAATACCACGAGCCAAAAGGACAACGTTTCAACTGTTCTAAATGGCTTTCTGTATCCAGAAACTGTACCTTTGTCTTGTGACAATATCCAAAATTATGTATTTCAGGAATTTGGAAATGTTAACAAAGACAGCTTCATCAGTTTTTGGTCAATTCATTGCAATAGAGGGGAATCCAGCAACTAAAATTACACATACCATTAAAAAAACAACTTAAAACGATGCAACAGTGGAAAGTGGATTGTAGGGGAAAAGACAGGCAAACCAAGCAATCCAAGTCTCCAACAACAGAGAATGCTGGAGAAACTGAAAAGGCCTGGCAGCATTTGTGGAGACAGAAACTGAGTTATCATTTTGAGGCTGGTATGACTTTTTCAGAACTGAATGGAGTTGGTAATGTGCTGAAAAGAAAAAAACTGCCAGAGAACTTCAGCTCTGATGAAGAGTCAGCTAGACTTGAAACATTAGTTTGCTTGTTTTCTTTCCATGGATGTTGCCTGATGGCCAACATTTTTTGTTTTCAGAACACATTCCAGCACCTGCAGTAATTTGCTCCAATAAGGTGTTGGAAATGGTTTGTTTTTACACATTTGACACAGGAAGTATCCCAGAGCAAAAGACAAAAGGGTTATTAATGGTGCAGAAAGAGAAAAGGTGATAAAAAAGGCGTAAGTTCTAAAGTGAAAGGGAAGAAATCCAAGTACTTCGATCTTACACGCAGATGAGACTGGTTATGGATGATATATTCTATCAACTGTGGCTCACTTGGCTATGGACTCACCTCTTAAGTCATAAGGTCATGGGTTTAAGTTTCAATGCAGGGCTGAAGCACAGGAAACTAATTTGACATTCAATGCAGTAGTTAGGAAAGTACCATCTTTTGGATGAACCATTAAACTGAGGAAACAACAACAGAAGTTGCTGGAAAAGCTCAGCAGGCCTGGCAGCATCTGTGAAGGAAAAATCAGAGTTCACGTTTCAGGTCCAGTGACCCTTCCTCAGAACTGAAAATGAAACATTAAACTGAGGTCCTGTCTGCCTGTTCAGTGGTGAAAAGATCTTGGCACGATTTCAAACAAGAGTACAGGAGTTATCACTGGTATCCTGGACAATATTTATCACTCAATTAACATGATAAAAATGCAGACTATCAGATCATCAACACATTGCTGCCTGAGGGTTTTTGCTGCCACATTTCAAACATTACAATGACTACAATTACTTTAAAATGACTACAATGGCTGCGAAGTGCTTTGAGACATCTGGTGGCAGTGAAAAGTGCTGCAAAAATGTAAGTCGATTTTTTCTTTATGACGCATTGAGAAAACTAGTTATTCAATTATAGAAGACTGGCAGCTTAACCTGGTGCTAGTTTACAAATTAACAAATTTATTAAATTTATAACATTTATTCGCTCATCCAACACCTCAGCCACTATACTTCTGCTCCTCGTCAGTCAAGGAAAATTCGACATCTATGTCAGGAACCCTATGTCAAAAGGGCAAAAGCAAAACATTTTTTGGCTACGAAACAGTGAGTTATATATTTTTCAGCAATGGGATTTTTAAAAAAAAATAGGTTTACTCACACGAAATATCCCAGTTTGAGTTAACACATAATAGTTTCTCAACAGATGTTGTATCTGTGACAGATATCCAAGAAAGGTGCAAAGCTATTTAATCCCAAACATCCAATATGTTTTGTTTAAATATATAACGAAAACAGAAATTGCTAGAAAAGCTCAGCAAGTCTAGCACAACGACTGTTCTGAGGAAGGGTCACTTGACCTGAAACGTTAACTCTGATTTCTCTCTACAGATGCTATCAGACCTATTGAGCTTTTCCAGCAATTTCTGTTTTTGTTTCTGATTTACCAGACTGCATTTCTTTAGGTTTTTGTTTAACTGTATATTTGATTGTAGCTCTGTTTAACTTAAAAATATCCTACGAAATTTCAAAGTATGCCTCAGCCTGTTTTGTTTGAACTAAGTAGTAGAGTTTTTATATCAGTCAGAAGAATAAAACTGTTTTCTTGAATTATGTTCAAAGTGTTTTCATCTGCATACCCTTGATAATCTGAAGTTCATCCCTTTCCACTGGGTGTCAGATAAATAATGGTGAGACACAAACATTATGAAAGAGAACACTCACCTTGTACATCAGCTACCAGGAAACATCATGGGTTGCTGTACAAGTTATATCACTTTGGAAGGCTGGCTGAATATATTGAAAATTGAGAACTCTATATTTTTTGTTCTAACAGGCTGTTTTTACTTAATGAGAGTTGAAGAATGATCAACGAACAATATAAAATAATTACATATTTCTCCATCCTCTTCATCCACATAGATATCACTTGCTTCCCTCCAAATACAAACTTTAAACAAAATTACTTGGTGTGACCCAAACTAGCCTAGTTCTCTGATAATTCTGTTACAGAAGCTTTTAAAACAGGAATTGTGCTTGATGTACAATATCCAAAAGTGACATTGTTGCCCCTTATATAATTATTCAGATCTCTGATCTTTAAATAGTTATCAGTGAACTTGAGCTACTGAATGACCATGCACCCTTCGAAAAAGTCTGTGATGAAGACACATGTCAAAGCTTCAATTTCAAGGTCAAGCCTTACCTCTGTTCAATGTCAAAGTGTGATGAAATTATTTACACTTGGTCAACTATATCTGTGATTATTTATACTAATTATCCTCAACTTATCCTTCAAGATTTACCATCCAATTTGCACGAGCTGTATCTTGATCACAATAAGATTTCTTCAGTAGAACTTGAGGATTTTAGGCGATACAAAGATTTGCGCAGGTAATTTTTTCTCTTTTTAAATAAAATCAAATATGATGCCAATTCATTGGCAATGTCATTTTCAATGTATTTGTGATCTGAGAAATGACAAGGAAAACCAGAAGACCAACTTAACTGGAGAAGGCAGAATATGAGTTAAGCACAATGGTCCAGACATGGCACGGCACAGTGGCTCAGTGGTTAGCACTGCTGCCTCACAGCGCCAGGGACCCGCGTTCGATTTCACCCTCGGGTGACTGTCTGTGTGGAGTTTGCACGTTCTCCCCATGTCTGCGTGGGTTTCCTCCGGGTGCTCCGGTTTCCTCCCACAGTCCAAAGATGTGCAGGCTAGGTGGATTGGTCATGCTAAATTGCCCGTCATGTACAGGGATGTGTAGATTAGGTGGGGTTATAGTGGGGTGGGTCCAGGTGGGATGCTCTGAGGGTCGGTGTGGACTTGTTGGGCTGAAGGGCCTGTTTCCATACTGTAGGGATTCTATGATCTGTATTGCAGTCAGCAGCGAATAAACTATACCTGCAGTTCATCATGCTTAAATAATGTTGTGGATTTGATTAATTGTAAACATTTTCAAAAAATTCTTCCCAGCTCTTTTATCTCTTAATCCCTTGTTTGCTTCCAGTACATAATTTTGAATTGAATTACAAACTACACCTGCAGGTCATCATGCTTAAACCTGCCTGTGTACTTCTGCTAAGCTTTTGCACTGCAATTTGTGGTAATGAAAAGATTAGAACATGATTCAGGATCTGTGGGAACAGGGAAAACAACAGAAATAGCAAGAACTGCAGATGCTGGAGTCAGAGTCAACACAGTGTGGAGCTGGAGGAACACAGCAGGTCAGGCAGTATTAGAGGAACAGGAAAGTCGATGTTTTGGGTTGGCAAAGGGTCCCTACATCGACTTTCCTGTTCCTCTGGTGCTGCCTGACTTGCTGTGTTCCTCCAGCCCCACAGGGAAAACAATAGTGTGTCACTTAATGAGGTTAAAGAATCCTTAATGAGGTACCAGCCATGCAGTACGAGGTTAGAAGTCACACAACACCAGGTGATGTGACCTGATGAAGGAGCAGCACTCCAAAAACTTGTGATTTCAAATAAACCCGTTGGAATATAGCCTGGTCTCGTGTGATTTCTGACCTTGTCCATACCAGTCCAACACCAGCACTGCCACATCATAAAGGTTGTATGGCAGTTATTAAGACTCAACACACCATGTTAAAAAAGTCACTTACAATTGAATGACAAGCCTAACTTCTTCTGGGGTTTCTGGTGTATGAGGTTATTTAATTATATGTATAACAATTTCATACAACTGCATGTTAGTAAATGCCAAATATTTTAAAATCAGTACCACAATGCTTTTGGAGGAAAAAGTTCCTGACTGACATGTAACTGCATTTGTGTGGAAGCCAGAAATTGTTGTCAATTTACTGCTTAGTAACAGCAAGCTCTGCCAAGGTTATAAGAGCTGTAATTGGGATGAATTGAAGAAATTCATATTCAATTCTTAAGCCTGTAATACAAAATTGTTCACAATTTGGTATAAATCAATATAACACAAAATAGGTTCGCTAGTTTGGAAAACGGAAAATTCAAATAAGTGCAAATAACTCCTAAGAAGTGAGACAAACACAAGAAACACTGGGGCAAGTTAGCGGGTCTTGCAGCACCTGTGGAGACAGAAACAGTGTTTTTGTTTTGGATTTCCAGCATCTGCACTATTTTGCTTTTATCTAATGCACTGAATGTTGTGCAGAAGAATATTTTACTTTCCAGGTCTGATATTTCTGGCCTTAATGGGCACAAACCATGTCTAAATATTTTAGCTGGAAAATAGAAACAACTAAATTACACATAAAACCAAAAAAGATGAAAACAAATTAATTTGGCTTACATCATAGTTCACAAATAAGCTAAGTTGTGTTTCTTAAATACAGCAAAGCTTATGAAGTGAGCGGATAGATAAAGGTAGAGAGAGACGAGCGGTTTGTCTTACAATAACAGACTGAGCAGTTGAGGCCTATAATTCCTAGATTTTACAAGAATGATAGGAGACCTGAGGTATACAAGATACAACATGTGTTGGCAACGTTGACATGGAGAGGCTGTTTTCCCTTGTGGGGCAATCTAGAATGAGGGATCAAAGTTTTAGGATAAGGGGTAATAAATTTAAAACAAAGATGAGAAAAAAATTACTTCTCTCAAAGTATCGTGAACCTGTGGAATTCACTACCCCAGAGTGTGGTGGATGTTGGGACATCGAGGAGCAAATGGAAAGATTTTTAATTAGTAATGCTGATGGGTTCTGGAGCGGGGAGGAAAGTGAAGCTGAAGCCAAGAGGAGAGGTCAGCCATGGTTGTATTGTATGGCGGAGCAGGCTTGAGGGGTTGAATTCCCGTCTCCTACTCCTAATTTTTATGTTCTTAAGAAATGTATAGATGTAGCATGCAAGAGTTTTCAGGAAGCACAATTAGATATCTCAGAAATATCTGGTTGAAGAAGAGATGATGTGGGAAAATATGAAGTTGTTCAGTTTGGAAGGGAGAACAAAAGTACAGAATATTAGTTAAATTGAGTAAAATTGCAGAAAGCTGCAACAGAAAGGGATTTGGGGATACTCGTGCACAAAACAGAGAAAGCTAGCACACAGGTGCAATTTATAATCAGGAAGGCTAATGGAATGTTGACCCTTATTTAAACGAGTGTAACAGTAGGGAAGTCTTACTGCAAATGTACAAGATGCTGATGAGATTACATCTGGAGTACTTTGAACAGTTTTGGTCCCCTCATTTAAGGAAAGATATCATCTACCTGGAGGCAGTTTTCAAAGGAGGTTTACTAGTTTGATCCCCGCTAAGAAGGAATTGTCCTGAGCAAAGGCTAAACAGTTGGGACTCTACCCCCTGGAGTTTAGAAGAATGAGAAGTGATCTTATTAAAACCTATAGGATTCTTAAGAGGTTTGGACAAAGGAGGTGATGGCCTCGTGGTATTATTGCGAGACTATTAATCTTGAGACCCTGGCGATGTTTTGGGGATCTGGGTTCAATGCTGCCATGGCAGATAATGGAATCTGAATTCAATAAACGTCTAGAATTTGGAATCTAATAATGACCATGAAATCATTGCTAATTTTCAGAAAAACCCATCTGGTTCACTAATTTTAGACCAAAAGACCACAAGACATGGGAGCAGAAATTAGGCCATTCAGCCAATTGGGTCTGCTCTGCCAATCAATCATGGCTGATAAGTTTCTCAACCCCATTCTCCTGCTTTCTCCTCATAACCCTTGATTACCTTTACAACCAAGAACCTTTCTATCTCCGTCTTAAATATACTCAATGGCCTGGCCTCCACAGCCTTCTGTGGCAGTGAATTCCATAGATTCACCACTCTCTGGCTGAAGAAGTTGTCTCCTTATCTCCATTCTAAAAGGTCTTCCCTTTACTCTAAGGCTGTGCCCTTGGGTCCTCGTCTCTCCTACCAATGGAAACATCTTCCTAACATCCACTCTGTCCAGGCCATTCAGTACTCTGTAAGTTTCAATTAGATCCCCCCTCATCCTTCTAAACTCCATCGAGTATGGACCCAGATTCTTCAAACGTTTCTCATATGTTAAGCTTTTCATTCCTGGGACCATTTTCTTAGGGAAGGAAACTGCCATCCTTACCTGGTCTGGCCTACATGTGACTCTAGTTCCACAACAATGTGGTTGACTCCTAATTACCCTCTGGGCAATTAGGGGTGGGCAATAAATGCTGGTCTGGCCAGTGACATCCACATCCTGTGAATGAATTTTAAAAAAGGCTGAGAGGATGTTTCCCTTCATAGTACGATATAAGACCACAGTGTCAAAACAAAGGGGCACCAATTTAAGACAGAGAGGAGAAGGACTTTCTTCTTTCAGAGAGCTGTGGGGACAGAGTCCTTATGTATGTTTAAGGATAAGATAGATTTTTGATCAGTGGGGGTTACAGAGAAAACACATGAAAGTAAACATTAGGAGTGGTGATTCAGCCATGATCCTATTGAATAGCAAAGCAAAATTGAGAGGCTGGATGGCTGAACAAGCTCCTGTTCTTACGTTCTTATTATCATTGTAACAGTGCCACCGAGAAGGTAAAGGCAGAAATCAATAAATAAGATCAGTTTATTTCTATCAGACACCCAGCTGAGTTTGTGAAAGGTTAAGTAATGACTACCTTTGAAACTAAAATTTTCTGTTACAGCATCACCAACAGGCATAACAGCTTTTGCCCCAGTAACAAAGTGTTGAATAAAATACTTTATGAAATTCATGTCCCATGGACTGAATATAGAGTTACTCCCTTCTCATGTTACAGATTGGACTTGTCCTACAACCAAATTAAAGAGATTGAAAATGGAAGTTTTGCATTTCTTCCTCAACTAAGACAGCTTCATTTGGAAAACAATGAAGTTAAGCAAGTTCCTGCTGGTATAAAGGAACTGATGTATTTGCAGGTAAATAACAAATTGTTCCTATGATTTATGACTTTTGTTCTATTTTCATGCTTTTGTACACCAACTGAAGCATTTAGTAAAAAGAACAAAATAAAAATAAACAGCATATGAAAATGTGATTATGGAAAACAACCAACAGTCTCAGTCCTGGAGTCATAGTCATTGAGTTATACAGCACAAAAACAGACCCCTTGATCCAACTCACCATGCCGACCAGAAATCCTAAACTGATCGATCCCATTGCCAGCATTTGGCCTGTATCACTGTATGTTCTTTCTACTCATGTATCCATCCAGATCCCTTTTTAATGTTGTAATCATACCCATCTTGACCACCTCCTCTGGCAGTTTGTTCCATATGCACGCCACCCTCTGCGTGAAAATGTTGCCCCTCAGGTCCCTTTTAAATCTTTTCCCTCTCACCTGAAACCTATGCCCTCTAGTTTCGGAATCCCCACCCTGGGACAAACACTTTGGATATTCACCCTATCCATGCCCCTTATGATTTTATAAACCTCGATAAAGGTCACCCCTCAGTTGCCAAAGCTCCAGGGGAAAAAACCCAGCCTATTCAGCCTCTGCCTGTAGCTCAAACCTCCAATCCCGGCAACATCCTTGTAAATCTTTTCTGAACCCTTTCAAGTTTAACAACATCTTTCCTATAGGAGGGGGACCAGAATTGAATGCAGCATTCTAAAAGTGGCCTCACCAAAGTCCTCATCCAACACAGTGAGACACTAGCAAGTTCATATGTGACTGCAGGTCATCTTCCGCTGCTGTTAATCTCATCCAGGACTGCCTGTGTTCATTCTGAGAGCTGATGCTTCTTTCTGTTGATCTAAGTATTTGGACTACAGTTGAGTATTCTGGTAAAATGTCACATCAATCAGTTTTTTAAGCACCTGGCGCATTCATGTCCTTGATGCTTCTATAAACTGAGAAGTTTGGAAGCAGAGTACTAACAAATAGGAAACTCAAAGGAGGCATCAACATAAAGATTCAATTCAATACAATCTAGCACAGAAACAGGTCCTTCGGCTCACTAAGCCTGTGCTGATTCTAATCCTTATTTAGACCTGCTACTTATTGCCCATGCATGGTTTCTATCCCTCTGTTTGCCTCCCATTTATGTGTCTATCAACATAGCCTTAAACGTTGCTAACATGCCTGCTTCCACCACTTCCACTGGCAGTGTGTTCCAGGTGCCCTCTCTGTGAAAAATTTTCCCTGCACCTTTCCCCCTTTCACCCCGAACCTATGCCCTCTAGTAGGTGACCTTTTCACTCTGGGAAAAAGCCTCTGACTATCCAGCCTATCCATACTCCTCATAATTTAGTAGACCTCTATCTTTAGTAGACCACTCCTCAGCCTCTGTCTTCCTCGTGAAAACAATCCGAGTTCATCCAACCACTCCTCATATCTAAAACCCTTTAGACCAGGCAACATCCTGGTAAACCTTGTCTGCACCCTCTCTAAATCATCCATTTCCTTCTGGTAGTGTGGCGACGAGAACTGCACACAATATTCCAAATGTGGCCTAACTAAAGACTTGTACAGCTATAACATAATTAACTGACTTTTATACTCGATGCCCCAGCCAATGAAGACCAGCATGCTCCATGTCTTCTTGACCACCTAATCCACCTGTGTTGCTGTTTTCAGGGATCCCTGAAAATCCCATGTCAATGCTCCTAAGGGTTCTGCCATTTATTGTATAATTCACACCTAAATTTGGTCTTCCAAAATGCATCACATCTCATTTGTCCAGATTAAACTCTATCTAACATTGCTCTGCCCAACTCTGCAATCTATATCCTGCTGTCCCCTTTGACAATCCTCCTCACTATCTGCAACGCCACGAATTTTGGTGACATCTGCAATTTACTGATCAGACCACCTACATTTTCCTTCAGATTATTGTTTATGTGTGTGTCTATATATATATATACAAAGGTCCCAGCGCTGATCCCTGTGAACACCACTAATTACTAATCACTATTCCAAAAAGCACCATTCTACCACTATTCTCTGTCTTCTATGACCAAGCCAGTTTTGTATCCATCTAGCCAGCTCACCCTGGATCCCATGAGACTTGATCTTTTGTACCAGCTTGCCATGAAGTACCTTATCATCACTGTCCTTCCCTCATCAATTATTCTTGTCACATCCTCAAAAAACTGAATCAAATTAGTGAGACATGACCTTCCCCACACAAATCCAAGCTGTCTATCTCTAAGAAGTCCATTCTCTTCCAAATGTGAATAAATCCTATCTCTCATTATCTTCTCCAACAGTTTCCCATCGCTGATGCCAGGCTCACCGGCCTGTAATTATTGGATTATGTTTTCTTAAACAAAGGAACAACAATGGTCATTCTCCGGTCCTCTGGAACCTAACTGGAGGCCAGAGAGGATGCAAAGAAATCTATTAAGGCTGCATGTATTTCCCCCCTTGCATTTCACACTATCCTGGAATAGATCCCATCTGGCTCTGGGGACTTGTCTACATTAATGTATTTCAAGACACCCAACACTTCTTCCTTCGCTATGTTGAGCTGCCCAAGAGTATTTACACATCTTTCCCTAACCTCAATATCTGTCACGTCCCTCTCTTTGGCGAATACTGATGTAAAGTTTGCATTAAGGATCTCACCCATTTCCTCTAGCTCCACACATAACCTCCCTCCGTATCCTTGAGTGGACCTACTCTTTCCTTACCTATCTCCTTGCTCCTAATATATGTATGAAATGAAACCAAAACAACTACTAATGCTGAAATCAGAAGCAAAAACAGAAATTGCTGGAGAAGCTCAGCAGAGCTGGCAGCATCTGTGCAGAGAGATCAAAGTTAACGTGTCAGTTCCAGTGACCCTTCCTCAGAACAGTTCTGATTTCTCTCCACAGATGCTGTCAGATCTGCTGAGCTTTTCCAGCAATTTCTGTTTTTGTTTCTGGTATGTATAAAATACCATGAGATTCTCCTTAACTCTGCTGGCCAAGGACATTTCATAACCCCTTTTAGGCCTCCTAATTCACCATTTGAGCTCCTTCCTACTTTCCCTATATTTATCAAGGTCTTAGTCTGTTTTTAGTTGCCTACACCTTAGCTATGCTTCCATTTTTTTTGACTAATCCGATAATTTCCCCTGTCATCCAAAGTTCCCGAATCCTGCCATTCCTGTCATTCATTTTTACAGGAACATGCCTGTCCTGTATTCTAATCAACTGGTCCTTCAAAGAATTCCACATATCAGATGTGGATTTACTCTCAACCGCCCCTCCGAAACCACATTCTTCAATTCTTGCCTAATTCAGTCATTGTTGGCCTTCCCCCAGTTTAACATCTTCATCCGAGGTCCATTCTTGTGTGTATCCATAAGTATCTGAAAATTTACAGAATTATGGCCTCAATTCCCAAAATGCTCCCCCACTGAACCTTTGATCACCTGTCTGGACTCATTTCCAAATACCAGGTCCAGTATGGCCTCCTCCCTCATCGGACTATCCACATGCTGTTTCTAAAAAACTCTCCTGCCAACACCTAACAAATTGCTCCCCATCCAAACCACTGGAGTCCCAGTCAATAAGGGGGAAAGTTAAAATTACCTACCTCAACAAATCTGTTATTTTCATATCTTCCCAGAATCTGACTACATATCTCCTCTTCTATATCCTACTAACAGCTGGGAGGTTTATAGTACAGTCCTAGCGTTGTGATTGCACCCTTCTTATTCCTGAGCTCTATCCATAATGCATCACTACAAGATCCCTTCAGGGTGTCCTCTCTCAACACAGCTCTCATGTGCTCCCTAACCTGTACTGCAACTCTTTTGCTTCCTCCTCTGTCTCATCTAACACATCGATATCCCAGAACATTAAGCTGCCAGTCCTGTTCCTCTTTCAACTATGTCTCTGTGATAGCAACAACATAACTGCATGCATTAATCCAGGCTCTAAGTTCATTCCTCTTATCTGTTATACTTCTTGCAAATACAGTCCAAGCCTCCAGTTCTGCTGAGCTCAGCAACCTCTCCCAAATTGCTCTTCCTCTTAGGTACACTTGCCTTAGACTCAAGATCTTCCCCAGTCTCTATACTTAGTGTCAAACTGCTCCAGATCCAAAACCCCTGCTGCACTAAATTAAACCCTGCTAAGTTGCACTATAGAATCTCCCTGCCAGGATATTGGTGCCCCTCTAGTTTACGTACAACCTGTCTTTCTTGTACAGGTCCTACCTTCCCTGGAAGACACCCTAATGATCCACATATCTGAATCCCTCACCCCTACACCAGGTCTTTAGCCACGTGTTCAACTGTCTGTTCCTAGCCTCAACAGCACGTGGCACAGGTAATAGTACTGACATTACTACCCTAGAGGTTCTGCTTTTTAGTTTAGTACCAAACTCCCTCAATTGTCGTTGCAGGATCTTGTCACTCCTCCTATCTATGTCAATTGTGCCAGTATGGACAATGACTTCTGTCTGTTTACCCTCCCGTTTCAGGATGCTCCGTACCAACTCAGATGTCCATGGCCCTGGCACCAGGGAGGCAACTTACCATCCTAGAGTCCCTCTCACAGCCACAGAAGCACCTGTCTATGCCCCTGACTATTGAATCTGCAATTACTATTGCTCTACAATGCTTTGTCCCTCCCCTCTGTAGAGCAGGGCCAGCCGTGGTGTTGCTGCTGTCACCTGATGGGCCATCCCACTCATCCGTATCCAAAATAGAATAATTGCTTGACAGAGGGACAGCCATAGAGGTCTCCTGCACTACTGCCTGCTCTGCCTAGTGGTCACCCATCTATCTTCCTGTACCTTGGATATGACCACGTTTCTCTCACTTCTGTCTATGGCACTCTCTGCCATTTATCTGCTCCTTAGTGTCTCCAACTGCCACTCAAGCCAATCCATTCAATCAGTGAGCAGCTGAAGCTGGGCATACTTCCTGCAGAATGTAATTATCAGGGATGGTCACAGCATCCATGATTGATCATATAACACAGGCGGAATGCAAAACCCCACTGACATGACTAGCCCTCCATTGCTTGTTCGATTACAAGTTAAATTTTAATTAGCTACCTAAAGAATACAGTTATTACTGTCTAGAAAATAGCGCCACGCCCCCCACCCCACCAACTTACTCAATATCTGAACTCCCGCTACCAACCAGAAGATGAACTAAGTGTATTAATCCTTTGGAAAGACTAAGACACACTTATCCTGTACTGCAGTGAGATTCTTTCACCTATAACACAAAGTGTTCACTGCTTTCCTTTTGCACAGTTTTATACTGAGTTTACTGCACTGTTAATGGAGTACTTAATGCAGAATTCCATCCAGTCTATTTCACAGGAAATCTGACTTGCTGCACACTCCTCCCGGTCTGCTTCACAGCGATGCTCACTGCTGC
>NC_063347.1:18274553-18322366 GCF_021869965.1 Rhincodon typus
TCACAGCGATGCTCACTGCTGCACACTCCTCCCGGTCTGCTTCACAGTGATGCTCACTGCTGTACACTCCTCCCAGATCTGACAAGTTACTCGATTCATTAATACTTGAATATCATCAGTCTTTGAATGCAAAAGGGAAGACATTGTCTCAGGAAATATGAAGGAAAGTGGAGGTGTAGCTGAGCTAAGATTAGTCATGATCATACTAAAAGACGAAGCAAGTTCAAGGGGCTGAACTGCCTACTCCAGCTCCTAGTTCTTGTGTTCTTATGAGAAAGTTGTATGACTTGAGAAGAAAACAAAAATGAAAAGGGTAGTCCTGAGAGTAATTGATAGGCCTGAGAGTAACCCAGGAAGTTCACAACATTTTTACTGCAGTATTGGTACAAAAAAAGACTTACACAAAAAAGACTTACAGCCATAGCATAATCCAGCATGGAAACAGGCCCTTCAGTCCAAACTGGCCTATGCTGACCCTGGTGCCCACTTGGCTCGTCCAATTCCCGCATTTGGTCCATATGCCTCTAAACCCTTCCCATTCCATGAACCTATCTAAATGTTGATATTGTACTTGCCTCAACCACTTTCTCTGGCAGCCCATTCCATATACACAACATTCTCTGCGTGAAGAAGTTGCCCCTCAGTTCCTTCTTAAACCCTTTCTCTCTCATCTTAAACCCATGCCCTCTAGTTTTCAACTCCCCATCCCTGGGAAAAGACCATATCCAATCATCCTATCTATGCCCCTCATGATTTTATACACCTCAGTAAGGTCACCCCTCATTCTCCTCTGTTCCAAGGAATAATGTCCTATCCTAGCCAACCTCTCCCTATAACTCAGGCCCACTAATCCTGGCAACATCCTCGTAAATTTCTTTGCACACTTTCCAGTTTAACTACGTCGTTCCTATAACACGGTGACCAAAACTGTACACAATACTCGAAGTGCAGCCTTACCAATGACCCTTATAACTTTAACAATAATAACTAATATAACTAATATAATGTCCCAACTCTTAAACTCAATGCCTTGACAGATGAAGGCCAGCATGCTAAATGCCTTCTTCACCACTTGATCTACCTGTGACACTGCTTTCAACTAACTATATACTTGTACTCCGAGGTCCCTCTGTTCCACAACATTCTTCAGGACCTTACCATTTACTACCTTGGTTTGACTTGCCAAAGTGCAACGCCTCACACTTATCTGTATTGAATTGCATTTGCCAATCCCCAGCCCACTTCCCCATCTGATCAAGATCCCTCTGTAATTTTTTGATAATCTTCCTCATTAACAACGATACCTCCTAATTTTGTACCATCCGCAAACTTATTAATCATTCCTTTGTACATTCACATCCAGATCATTTATGTAAATAACAAATAACAAAGGTCCCACCACTGACCTCTGTGGCACACCGCTGGTCACAGGCCTCCAGTCCGAAAAACGACCTGCAACCATCAGCCTCTGCTTCCTATCATCGAGCCAATTTTGAATCCAATTAGCTGGCTCTCCCTGGATCCCTTGCGACCTAACCTTCATGACTAGCCTGCTGTGCAGGACCTTGTCAAAGCCCTTACTATCCACTGCCCTACCCTCATCTATCCTCTTGGTTACCTCTTCAAAAAACTCAAAGATTTATCAGACATGACTTCCTACTGACAAATCCATGCTGACTATCCCTAAGCAGATCTTGACTGATGTTGGCTGACCCTGTCTTTCAGTATCCTCTCCAATAACTTGCCTACCACTGATGTCAGGCTCACTGGCCTGTGGTTCTATGGCTTGTCTTTGCTACCTTTCTTAAACAACGGAACAACATTTGCTCAGGAACACTTCTGCTCAAGTTCTAAGTAGTAACCTAGGTCTTTCATGTGAAAATATTTTTCCTTGCTGATAATCAAGCAAGACTGTACTTTATGAAAATAAGCCCAAACTAAACAAATATGAAATACCAATGATAAAATTTTCACAATGTTCAAATACAGAATTTTCAGCTTTTTAATTTTTTTTAAACAGGTACTGTATCTTCATAATAATAATATTAGCAAAATTGATGTGGATGATTTCTGCCCAAAGGAAACAAGCAGTAAGACGACGCTCTATACTGGGATCAGTCTTTTTGGCAATCCAGTGAAGCACTGGGAAATTCTGGCTGCTTCTTTTCGATGTGTCTCTGGTACTTTCGGCGTGCAGTTTGGAAAATAATAGATGAATAATAAATAATAATAGATGTGTACAAGTATTATTCCTCATAAGGTTACATAACATGGAGCATGAAATTTCTTTTAACAAAAACAGGAAAAATTTGTCTTCCTCAACAGTTAACCACTTGCAAAATCTTGGAGATCCTCAACATCAAAACTGTGATTTCAAAGATCTGAATGTGTCAGCAGTTGTCAAAGAGGAATTCCATTTCAATTACCCATTCTAAGAACTTCACTTGGTGCCTTCTATATGGCTAGGAATGGTTACCAATTGCATAACTGTGACAAATTTCAAGGAAATAAAAGACAATTACATACAATGTAGTGTTGCCTTTCAGTTCTTAAGGCTCTAACTTCTGACTGCATAAGCAATCATTGCCTTACCATCTTCTCCAATCCAAACTGAAACAATTCCAGTGAGTCAATAAAATAATTCTTTTCATTTCAATTCATAGTGCAATTTTGGTATCTCACAAAATGATGATCCAATTCATGAATTGAATTAACTGGTATGTAAGTGGTCTGGTTTCTTAACAAGGTTTAGTTTACAGAGTTAAAGTAAGTAGGTATCATTTGAATTGTATCACAGCCTACACCTCTTAATTTCAAAGATCTGACATTTGTTTTTTAAGCATTACGTGAATATTTTTCTATCCGATTCACATCACCTTGCTACAGAAAAAAATCACAACTTGATCAGGAGAGAATTTTATTATCTTAATTTTAAATTTCCACCATAAGTAACCATTTACACTTTAATCTTTAGTTTGCTTGTCAGTGATTGAAGGATCCTTTAAGTTTATATATAGACATAATTCTAATCTTCATCTCGTTTTAAAAGGAGATCCATTTTAACATTATTTAAGTAGCTCCCAGATCTACACCCATGTAGTGGCACTAAGAGATACATGAAATAATTTAATATCAATGATAAAAGAATGGGGCAAACAAATTTTAGAGAATCTGGGAACTTCTACAAAACAGTGCAGCAGGAATATTGGCACTGAACTGCAACAGTCAATGTCTTTGCCAATCAATATGTTTATGAACCACTTTGTTAGTGACTAATAATTGTTATAATTTATCTGCAAGAACATGGACGTTACTCTTAGTGTTACACTTATCCTCCTAATTATATTTCTACTTTTTTTTATTCATTCACAAGACGTAGATATCGCTGGCTGCTTTTAATTTACATCCCTAAGTGCCTTTGACAATGTTGTGTTAAACTGCCTTCTTGAACTGCTGCAGACCATTTGGTGCAGTTAGACTCACAATGTCGTTAGGAAGGGAGTTCCAGGACTTTCACTCAGTGACATTGAAGCTACTGCAATATAGTTCCAAGTTAGAATGGTGAGTAACTTGGAGGGGAACTTGCAGGTGGTGGTGTTCCCATGAGTCTGTAGATGCTTTTGTCCTTCTGGATGGTTGTGGGTTTGGAAGGTGATGTTGGAGGAGCCTTGATTACTTTATCAGTGTATGTTGTAGATGGTGTGCATTGCTGACAGTGAGTGGTCGTGGAGGGTATGAATATTTGTGCACTGGTGCCAATCAAGTGGGTTGCTTTGTCCTAGATGGTGTCAAGCTTCTTGAGTGTTGCTTGAGCTGCTCTCATTCAATAAATGGGGAATATTTCACCATATTTCTGACTTATGCCTAGTAGATGGTGTACAGGCTTTTGGGAGTCAGAAGGCGAGCCATTTGCTGCATGATCTGGTCTTGTAGCCACAGTATTTATATGGCTAATCCAGTTAAGTTTCTGGTCAAAGGTAACCTCCAGGATGTTGATAGGAGATTCAGTTATGGTAACACCACTAAACGTCACCGGACACTGGTTAGATTCTCTCTTGTTGGAGATGATCATTGCCTGGCATTTGTATGACATGAATGTAACTTGCCACTTGTCAGGCCAAACCTGAATATTTGACCAGGTTTTGCTGCATTTGGATATGGATTGCTATATTACCTCAGGAGTTGCAAATGGTGCTGAATATTGAGCAAACATTAGTGAGCATCCCCACTTCTCAATTTTTGATTGAGAGAAGGTCATTGATGAAGCAGCTGAAGATTCTTGGGCTGAGGACACTACCGTAAGAAACTCCTGCAGAGATGTCCTTGGGCTGAGATGACTGACCTCCAACGACCACAATCGTCTTTCTTTGTGCATGGTACGAACTCAACCAATAGAAAGATTTCCACGGATTCCCATTGACTCCAGTTTTGCTTGGGCTCATTGATGATACACTCAGTCAAATGCGGCCTTAGTGTCAAAGGCAGTCACTCTCACCTCTGAAATTTTGTCTTTTGTCCAAGTTTGAACTAAGGTTGTAATGAGGCAAGTAACTGAGAGACCATAGTCGATTCCAAATTGGGCATAAATGAACAGTTTAATGCTGTCCAAGTGCTGTTTGATTATTGTGTTGATGACATCTTCCATCATTTTACTGATGATCAAGAGTATATACCAACGGGGTGACAATTGCCCAGGTTGATTTGTCCTTTTTTGTGCACAGGATGTAACTGGGCTATTTTGTACATTGTCAGGTAAATGCCAGTATTTCTGCCATACTAAACAGCTTGGCTAGGAACAGGGCAAGTTATGGAGCACGAGTCTTCGGTACTATTGCTGGAGAGTATTCCATCACACACCTGACTTGTGCTGCATAAATAATGAACATACTTTGAGGAATGACCAGGAGACTTTTTCACTTCAAATTCCCAGTCTCTGAGCTGCTTTCATAGCCACGGTGTTGGGTCAAGTTCAGTTTCCATTCAATGGTAAACTTTAGGATGTTAATAGAGGGGGATTAACGATGGTAATATCCAAATATTGCCACTCTGCAGCGCTTGCACATTTCTAGTGATTTTTCTGCAGATGTAGCCCTCTGTTTCTTATAGTATTAGGGAAGGCGATGGCCGAGTGATGTTATTGCTAGACTAGTAATCCAGAAACTCAGCTAATATTCTGGAATCCTGGATTTAAATCCCACCACAGCAGAAGGTGGAATTTGAATTCAATAGAAATATCTGAATTAAGAATCTACTGGTGACCATGAAGCCATCATCGATTGTCAGAAAACCCATCTGGCTCAGGGAATGTCTTCCTGGGAAGGAAATGTGCCAGCCTCACCTGGTCTGGCCTACATGTGACTCCGGACCACAGCTATGTGGTTGAGTCTCAACTGCCCTCTGAAATGGCCTAACAAGCCACTCAGTTGTATCAATCACTATGAAGTCTCAACAGAGAAATGAAATCAGACAGATTACCCGGCTTCAACCTAGGCACCGGAAACGTTAATGGAAAAAATAGCCCTGTCAACTGTGCAGTTCTCCTTACTATAGTCTTGGGGCTAGTGCCAAAATTGGGAGAGCTGTCTCACAGACTAGTCAAGTAACACAGCAGGCCAAGCAGCATCATAGGAGCAGAGAGGCTGACGTTTCGGGCCTAGACCCTTCATCAGAAAAGGGGGAGGGGAAGGGGGTTTTGAAATAAATAGGGAGAGAGTGGGAGGCGGATAGAAGAGGGATAGAGGAGAGGATAGGTGGAGAGGAAACAAACAGGTCGAAGAGGCGGGGATGGGGCCAGGAAAGGTGAGTGTAGGTAGGGAGTTAGGAAGGGGATAGGTCAGTCCAGGGAGGACGGACAGGTCAAGGGGGCGGGATGAGGTTGGTCGGTAGGAGATGGAGGTGCGGCTTGAGGTGGGAGGAGGGGATAGGTGGGAGGAAGAACAGGTTAGGGAGGCAGGGACGAGTTGGACTGGTTTTGGGATGCGGTGGGGGGAGGGGAGATTTTGAAACTTGTGAAATCCACATTGATACCATTGGGCTGCAGGGTTCCCAAGCGGAATATGAGTTGCTGTTCCTGCAACCTTCGGGTGGCATCGTTGTGGCACTGCAGGAGGCCCAGGATGGACATGTCGTCTGAGGAATGGGAGGGGGAGTTGAAATGGTTCGCGACTGGGAGGTGCAGTTGTTTGTTGCGAACCGAGCGTAGGTGTTCTGCAAAGCGGTCCCCGAGTCTCCGCTTGGTTTCCCCGATGTAGAGGAAGCCACACCGGGTACAGCGGATGCAGTATACCACATTGGCAGATGTGCAGGTGAACATCTGCTTGATGTGGAAAGTCTTCTTGGGGCCTGGGATGGGGGTGAGGGAGGAGGTATGGGGGCAGGTGTAGCACTTCCTGCGGTTGCAGGGAAAAGTGCCGGGTGTGGTGGAGCTGGAGGGGAGTGTGGAGCGGACAAGGGAGTCACGGAGAGAGTTGTCCCTCCGGAAAGCAGATAAAGGTGGGGAGGGAAAGATGTCTTTGGTGGTGGGGTCGGATTGCAGATGGCGGAAGTGTCGGAGGATGATGCGTTGGATCCGGAGGTTGGTGAGGTGGTACGTGAGGGCGAGGGGGATTCTTTTTTGGTTTTTATTGCGTGGACGGGGTGTGAGGGATGAGGTGCGGGAGATGTGGGAGACACGGTTGAGGGCGTTCTCGACCACCGAGGAGGGGAAGTTACGGTCCTTGAAAAAACGAGGACAACTGAGATGTACGGGAGTGGAATGCCTCATCCTGGGAGCAGATGCGGCGGAGGTGAAGGAATTGGGAATAGGGGATAGCATTTTTGCAGGAAGGTGGGTGGGAGGAGGAGTATTCTAGGTAGCTGTGGGAGTCGGTGGGCTTGAAATGAATATCGGTTTCGAGGTGGTTGCCCGATATGGAGACAGAGAGGTCCAGGAAGGGGAGAGAGGTGTTAGAGATGGTCCAGGTAAATTTAAGTTTCAAAATCTCCCCTCCCCCCACCGCATCCCAAAACCAGTCCAGCTCGTCCCTGCCTCCCTAACCTGTTCTTCCTCCCACCTATCCCCTCCTCCCACCTCAAGCCGCACCTCCATCTCCTACCGACCAACCTCATCCCGCCCCCTTGACCTGTCCGTCCTCCCTGGACTGACCTATCCCCTTCCTAACTCCCTACCTACACTCACCTTTCCTGGCCCCATCCCCGCCTCTTCGACCTGTTTGTTTCTTCTCCACCTATCCTCTCCTCTATCCTTCTATCCGCCTCCCACTCTCTCCCTATTTATTTCAAAACCCCCTTCCCCTCCCCCTTTTCTGATGAAGGGTCTAGGCCCGAAACGTCAGCCTCTCTGCTCCTATGATGCTGCTTGGCCTGCTGTGTTCATCCAGCCCTGCACCTTGTTGTCTCGGATTCTCCAGCATCTGCAGTTCCTACTATCTCTAGTCAAGTAACAGCCTGACACAGGCATACTCATAGAATCATATCTTATAGACAATATCCCAGACACTACCATCAGTATCCCTGAATATGTTCTGTCCCACCTGCAGGACAGACCCAGCTCAAGTTTGGGCACAGTGCTATACAGTTGGGAGGGTGTTGCCCTGGTTTCAGGTTAAACATGGGCAAGGAAACCTCCTGGTGGATACCACATACTGTCCTGCCTCAGCTGACAAATCAGTATTCCTGTGTGTTGAACACCAGTTAGATAACACCTTCCAAACCAACGATTATTTCCATCTAGAAGGGCAGCAGATACAAGGGAACACCACTACCTGGCGCGAATTTCCCTCCAAGCCTCTCACCACCCTGACTTGGAAATATATTCCTGTTCCTTTACTGTTACAGAGACAAAATCCTGGAATTCCCTCCCTTAAGGCATTGTGGGTTTACTGACATCACATGGACTACAGCCCACAGCATGAGTACTGCAGCGGTTCAAGAAGGCAGCTCACCATCACCTTCTCAAGGCAATAATATGCTGCCAGTCAACAATGCCCACGTCCCACAATTAATTTAAAAATTTGAAGTGTGATTGTACCCTTTTAGCTTCTCACCCAATCTCAACTGAATCGTGACAAAACATGACTAAAAATTCAACCCAATGTTTGCCACTACATCATGTTCTCATGCATCTTACGGCATAGATAACTCAACTGTCACACTCACCACACATTGCGTTTACAGACATGCATTCAAATTTGTATTCTTTGTAGTGCTTTGTGATCTTCTATTTAAAATAGGGTTAGGGTTAGGGTCAACCTTCATACTACTGTTATTGCCTTCTCTCGTACCGACCAACATTTACTGCTTTATGCACCTTATTCCTTTTTCTACTTCTTCACACGATTATCAACCTTGCAGACATTTAGATTAAGCCCTCTTCAATCTGTTGACTAGGAAAGATAAAAAAATAGTGAACACTGAAGAAAACTATTTGTGCACAGGCATATCAAACACTCCCCAGATCTGTTGCAGCTGGTGCAAATGATGTATAGATAGTGTTCCTCAGGCTCACTGTAGGTCAGGGTTCAATACAAGTCAATTTTTAATGACTTCTCCGTAATACCACCAATTAGTGGAAAGTGGATTTTATATATTCTGAATTCATGATCACAACTGGTTTAAAGCTCAATTTGCTTCAGTGCGCTAAACCAGTGAAATGCAAGAACTTTTACCCTGAAATTTATGCCTCACTTATGTTTACCTAATGGCTGAGTAAGACTGCTAATTAGTGACTGATTATACGTTGTGAATTCATGCTCAGCACAAAGTTGCCAAATTATCAAAGGTAATTGGAACAGCTTCAACGATTGCTTCTCTCTGACACTCTTGACTGAATTTTAACCTACCCCCAAGGAAGAAAATGCATTGTTCTAACTCTTAGACTTACACTGTCCCTACAGGATTCGTTTCTGAATATTCCAGCATGAAATGAGAATGATTAATTCATTTTTTTTTTGAAAAACTTCAACAAAGTTTTGAAAACAGTCAATCCAAGATGAAAAGGATAACCTACCAAAACTTTTTAAAAAAGAATATAAACTAACAAAGTCACGCATTGAAAACATTTTGAGCGTAGATCATAAGAATGGTCTTCAGGAATTTCTTCAGCCAGTGTGGTGACTCTGTGGAACAACTCAGTGCTTCAGTGATTGAATGGCAGAGCAAACTTGATACATTGAAAGGCTTAATTTTATCTTATATCCTATATCTTGTGGTCTAAGATAACAGAAGCATAATTAGGCTGTTTGGCTATCGACTACTCTGCCATTTTATAATGACTGATATGTTTCTCAATCCCATTTTCCTGCCTTCTACCTGTCACCCTTGATTCCCATAGAAATCAAAAACTTATCTTTCCCTTTCTCTGTCTTAAACACACTCAATGACAGCCCTCTGAGGCAATGAGTTCCACAGATTAGCCACCTCTTCATCTTCATCTCATAATTCCTCTTCATCTCAGTTCTAAAGGGTGTCCCTTCAGTCAGAGGCTGTGTCCTCAGGTTCTAGTCTCTCCGACTAGTGGAAAGATCTTCTCCGTGTCCAGTCTATCCTGGCCTCTCAATATTCTGCAAGTTTCAATCAGATACCCCCTCATCTTTCTAAACTTCACTGAGTACAGAATCAGAGTCTTCAACTGCTCCTCATAGGACAAGCCCTTCATCCCCAGGATCATTCTTGTAAGCTTCGGGATCCTCTGCAACCTAACACATTCTTCCTTAGATATGGGACCCAAACTGCTCACCATATTCCAAATTTGGCCTGACCAGAGCCTTATACAGCCTCAGCACTATATCTCTGCTTTTGTATTCCGGCCCTCTTGAAATGAATGCTAACATTGCATTTGTCTTCCTAAATACCAACTGAACCGGCAAGTTAACCTTAAGAAAATTCTGAAATAGGACTCCTAAGTCTCTTTGCCCTTCAGATTTTTGAAGCCTTTCCCCATCTAGAAAATAGTCTACGCCTCTATTCTTCCGACCAAGGTGCATAATCTCACACTTTCCCAAATTGTGTTCCATCTGCCACTTCTTTGTCCACTCTCCGAGCTTATCCAAGTCCATCTGCAGCCTCCCTGCTTCCTCAACACTACCTTTCCCTCCACCTGTCTAGTGTCATCTGCAAACTTAGCAAAAACGCCCTCAATTCCTTTGATCAGATCGTTAATGTACAATATGACAAGTTGTGGTCCCAATACAGACCAATGCAGAATTCCGGTAGTCACCAGTTGCCATCCTGAAAAGGACCGCTTTATCCCGACTCTCTGCCTTCTGCCTGTCAGTCAATCCTTTATCCATGCCAGTAACATGCCCCTAACATCATGGGCTTTTATCTTATTGAGCAGCCTCCTGTGCAGCACCTGGTCAATGGTCTTCTGGAAATCCAAATCGATCACGTCCACTGGTTCTCCCTGGTCTAATTTACTGTCCAACATCCTCAATAAGTTCTAAGGAAGGGTCACCGGAGCTGAAACATTAACTCTGATTTTCTCTTCTTAGATGCTGCCAGACCTGCTGAGCTCTTCCAGCAACTTCTGTTTTTATTACTGATTTACAGTATCTGCACTTCTTTCGATTTTTATTTTGCTTACTACCTCCGCAAAGAATTCAAATAGATTTGTTAGGCATGACCACCCCTTGATGAAGTCAAAACAATTTTTCACAGTGCTCAGCAGAAGTATATTCCAGTGATAAGGAAGAACTGTAGGCAAACAGAGAGCCAGCCATGGATGTCTAAGGAAATAAAGGAAACTAGTAGACTGGGAAATCTTTAAAGGCCAACAGAAAGCCACAAAAAAAGTTATAAAGACAAGTAAGATAGATTATGAGAGTCAACTAGCTCAGAATATTAAAAACAGGCAGCAAAAGTTTCTATAATTGTGTAAATCATAAAAGAGTGGCGAAGGTAAACATTGGTCCTTTAGAGGATGAAAAGGTCAATTTAATAACTGGGAATGAGGAAATAGCCGAGACATTAAACAGTTATTTCGTGTAGGTCTTCACAGTGGAAGACACAAATAACATGCCGAAAACTAATAGCAAGAAGGTTATAGCAGGTGAGGACCTAGAAACTATCATTATCACTAAGGAGGCAGTGCTGGGCAAGCTAATGGGGCTAAAGGTAGACAAGTCTCCTGGCCCTGATGAAATATATCCCAGGGTACTAAAAGAGGTGATGGGGGAAATAGCAAATGCACTAGTAATTATTTACCAAAATTCACTGGACTCTGGGGTGGTTCCCACAGATTGGAAAATAGCCAATGTGACGCCACTGTTTAAAAAAGGAAGTAGACAAAAAGCAGGTAACTATAGGCCACTTAGCTTAACTTCGGTAGTGGGGAAAATGCTTGAATCTATCATTAAGGGAGAAATAGCAACACACCTGGATGTAAATTGTCCCATTGGGAACACCCAACATGGGTTCATGAAGGGTATGTCATGTTTAACTAATTTGGTGGAATTCTTTGAGGACATTACTTGCATGGTGGACAATGGGGAACCTGTGGATGTGGTGTATCTGGATTTCCAGAAGGCATTTGACAAGGTGCCACACCAAAGGCTGCTACATAAGATAAAGTTGCACGGTATTACAGGTAATGTATTGGCATGGATAGAGGATTGGTTGACCAGTAGAAAGCAACGAGTAAGGGTAAATGGGTGTTTTTCTGGTTGGCAGTCAGTGGCTAGTGGTGTGCCTCAGGGATCAGTGTTGGGACCTCAATTGTTTACAATTTACATAGATGATTTGGAGTTGGGGACTAAGTGTGGTGTGTCAAAAATTGTAGATGACACTAAGGTGAGTGGTAGAGCAAAGTGTGCAGAAGACACTGAAAGTCTGCAGAGGGATACAGATAGTCTAAGTGAGTGGGCAAAGGTCTGGCAGATGGAGTACAATGTTGATAAGTGTGAGGTCATCCATTTCGGTAGGAATAACAGCAAAATGGACTATGTTTTAAATGGTAAAAAATTGCAGCACGCTGCTGTGCAGAGGGATTTGGGTGTCCTTGTGCATGAATCGCTGAAGGTGGGATTGCAGGTGCAGCAGGTGATTAAAAAGGCAAATGGAATTTTGTCTGCCATTGCTCGAGGGATGGAGTTTAAAAACAGGGAGGCTATGCTGCAGCTGTATAGGGTCCTGGTGAGGCCACACCTGGAATACTGTGTGCAGTTTTGGTCTCCTTACTTCAGAAGAGATATACGAGCACTGGAGGGGGTGCAGAGGAGATTCACTCGGTTGATTCCAGAGTTGGGAGATTGGATTATGAGGAGAGACTGAGTAGACTGGGATTATACTCATTGGAATTCAGAAGAATGAGGGGAGATCTTATAGAAACATATAAGATTATGAAGGGAATAGATAAGGTGGAGGCAGGGAGGTTGTTTCCGCTAGCAGGTGAAACTAGGACTAGAGGGTATTGCCTCAAAATAAAGGGAAGCAGATGTAGGACTGAGGTCAGGAGGAACTTCTTCACCCAAAGGGTTGTGGATCTGTGAAATTCCCTGCCCAGTGAAGTGGTTGAAGCTACCTCACCAAATGTTTTTAAGGCAAGGCTAAATAAATTTTTGAACAGTAAAGGAATTAAGGGTTATGGTGAGCGGGCGGGTAAGTGGAGCTGAGTCTCAAAGATCAGCCATGATCTTATTAAATGGCGGGGCAGGCTCGAGGGGCCGGATGGCCTACTCCTGCTCCTAGTTCTTATGTTCTTATAAACAGGAGTGTAAAATTAACCATTTTCCAATCCTCAGGGATGCTCCCTTAATACAGGGATTCTTGAAAGATCACCACTAATTCCCTACACAATCTTCTCAAGTATCTCTTCAGAACTGGAGGGTCGAGTCCATCTGGTCCAAGTGATTTATTCACCTTTAGACCTTTCAGCTTTCACAGCATTTTCTCTTAAGTAATGGCCACAACACTTACCGCTACCTCCTGACTCTCGAAGTTCTGGTGTACTGCTGTAAAAACTGTTGTCAAGTACCTATTCAGTTCCTCCACCATTTCTTTGTTCCCTATTAAAACTTCTCAAGTGGTCCAATGTCCACTCTTGCCTCTCTCCTACCTTTTAGATACCTGAAAAAAAACTTTTTATCACCTTTTAAGCAGTGGGCTACGGACTCCCGCCAACATCTGAGATAAAAGGTCTCCTCAACTCTCCTCTTGGTTTTCTATCTCTTACTTAAAATCTATACTACCTCTCCTTATTGTCCCTCTACTCGTGATAAAATTGTTTTCCTATCCACTGTATTTATCCCACTCATAATCTTATACAACTCTGTCAGTTCATCTCCCAACCTTTGCTCCTCCAAAGAAAACAGATTCAGCCTATCCAATCATTCCTCAAAGCTCAGACTCTCCAGCCCAAGCAGCTTCCTAGTAGATCTGCCCAGCAGCATCTCTACTGCAATCACATCCTTTCTAAAATGTGGTGACCAGAACTGCATACAGTACTCCAGTTGTGGCTGACCCTGTATTTTATACAGTTTTAGCATAATAATATTGTTCATGTGTTCTATGCTTTGGCTAATATTGATAAGTATCCCATATGCCTTCTTAACCACCTTACTTACCTGTCGTGCTACCTTCAGCAATCTGTTGATATACAACGAAAATCCTTCTGATCTTCAGTACTTCCCAGGGTTCTACTATTCTTGGTTTAATTCCTTGCCTTGTAGCCCTGCCCAAGTGCATGATCTTATACAAGAGCAATTCCATTTGTCACTGTTCTGCCGAGCTGAACAATCCATTGGTATTCTCCTGCATTTTACCGTTAACCTCAATATTTACCACCCTACCAATTCTGCTGTCATCCACAAACTTCTTGCTCATATCACCTACATTTAAGTATTTAAGTCTAAATCATTAATGTATACCACAAACAGCAAGGACCCAACATCCAGCCCTGTGAAAACTCACTGGAAACAGACTTACAATCACAGAAAACTTCCTTCTATCATCACCTTCTGCTTCCGCCTCTCAGCTAATTCTAGACGCAGCTTGCCATTTGCCTTGAATCACATGGGCTTTTACTTTCTTGATCAGAGTTCCATGAGGGACCTTGCTAAAATCTATGCAGGTCATATCAAATGCCCTACCCTCATCATTACTCCTGGTTACGTTCTCAAAATATATGATCAAATTTTCAAGCTTTCTTTAACAAATCTATGCTATCTCTCCAAGTGCAGACGTATTCTGTCCCCCAGAATTCTTTCTAATAATGTCCCCGTCACAGAGGTAAGTCTGACTGATCTGTAACTTCCTGGTCTATCCCCTTCTCCCTTTTTAAATATTGGAACAATGTCAATAGCGCTCCAGGCCTCTGGCACCTTACCTGCGGCCAGTGAGGATATGAAATTCCTGCCAGGGTCTCTGATATGTCTTCCCATCTCTCCCTCAAATGCCTGGGATAAATCTCATCTGGTTCTGTGGATTTATTTTTAAATCTGCTAAACCTGCTGATAGCTCCTCTCTCACTATGCTAATTTCTTTTAATATTTCACAGGCCTCAACTCCAATATCTATACTTGTGTCATCCTTTTCCATTATGAAGATTAATGGAAAGTATTCAATGAGGTCTGTGCCCTTGCCTTCCAGGCCCAAAAACAGAATACTTTTATGATCCCGACTAGGATATTCTCTTTCCCCTCGTTATTCTCTTTCCATTCATTTATCAAATAAAACCATTAGTGCTTTCCATTATTCTATCCACCAATGCTTTCTCTTTGCATTCCTAATTTTATTTTTAACTCCCGTTCTCCCATCCCCACACTGATTCTGTGCTCTACAGCAGGCCCTAGAGGAGTACAATGTCATGGAAGTGCTATAGCTTGGAATGGAGGACATGAGGAAACCATACAGGAGGGGTGCATGGAGCTTGGCATGAGGGTCATAAGTAAATCCTTTTGAGCCTCCCTTCCAACAGGTTCCCTCAAACTGGATTATGGCTCACATCATATCTGAAGTATGATGAACTACGAGTTCTTAAAAAGCTGTCCCAAGTCTATGAAAACGGCAGAGGACTAGAACATATCTACCTCTGCAATGGATCAAGTCATGAAGCTCACACCCCAAACCAGTCTGCAGCTGTAAATAGCATTGATTGGAAACCCAGGAGTGTGGTCAGAAATTCTGGCTGTATGTATGGGATATCAGTACACTTTGATACTAAAACGTACTTATTAAATACAATCATTTTCCTTGGGCTGCATAAATAATTAACAAATTTCTTGAACAAGGTTAGTAGTTACTAACAGTTGAAAAATATAAATTGGAATTGTCTTATCAAAACAGGTAAAAGTTAGGAATGGATTATAGTTGCTTCATTTTCTTACCTGCACTTTCTGTAAATACATGATCTCATAAAGGAGAGTTTCTGAAGTATGTAAAAAAATGTCATTTGCTCATTTTCCAAACTCGAAACTGAAGTATACTTGTGCATATTAGCTCTTTGGATTACGTTTCCATGTTCTCTGACAGGCACCTCTTAGTTCCAGATTTTTCTTTCCTCTGTTCTTTACATTATTGTGTCCTGTTCCACCTGGCCCTCCTCCTGCTATCTCAGCTAACAAATGCTTGTCATTTTTTACCTACTTCCAAAGTAGCTTCCACTCAATGGCCCCTCCTTTTTGATCTGTGAATCTGATGCTACTTCATATTCTCAACACTGACATTCTGCACTTGAACAAGACTTGGCTCACATTGAATTTCTTCTGTTTCCTGCATTTCCAACATCCTGTTAAAAATTACCTTCCCTTTCCTCCAAAATTATTGCCATAATGGTTTGTCGTTCATCACAACAAATTATGGTGGATTGTTCATCTCATTTAATCATCTCAATCATAAGCAACATACCTTCAAAAGGGGTGGTGGCACATTTGCAAAAATATCAGTTTAGTTTTGTTTTAGTTGCTAATTGCTGTTTGGTAGCTTTCATTATGTGCCGAATAATGGCATCTACTTATAAAATTCAATGAAATTTGTTTGTTAACTTAATAGTGATTATTTGAACCAATCATAATGGTTTGCCCTTACTTATACATAAAACCTTTGAGATACAATGTTACGGGCACTTGCAACATACAAGACTTAACAATACAGGTAATGCATACTGCATACATTGGACATTTATAGTGAATGTAATACAATCTCCTGATTCACCATGAGCACCACTAAAGAAGATTCAATAGTAATGTAACAATATATAGCTTGAAAAAATATTTCTGGCAATAACAATTTCAAAATAAAGGTATTAGGATATTTAGTAAATGTAAGAGTAGATTGCCAAGGAATATGTCTTCAAAGGGTCAAAACATTTTCCATTATTGACTTCATTTGGCAAAATAACCTGACATATTTCAGCTCGAAGCTTCGTAGGTGAGTCTGCATGTTCAATGCTTAATCAGATTTGAAAAGACTGCTGGTATGTAAAACGTGGCATGCATTACGTTGCACAGTCTGCTTACTTCCACATGTGCTTTATCTTAACTGCTTGGCTTTGAAGAAATAACCAGAAAATAAATTAACCCTGCACACAGAATATTAACTATTTTGCCAAAGTCATTATATTAGAAAGGCTCTCAAATTTGTAAATTTTTTCTTTAAAAGGAATACTTAAAACATAGAAAAATGACACCTTTGAAAGTGCAAGTAGTTCAAAAGCAGTTATAACTACTGGTAAAGCTGAATATGCTGAATTTTAAATACTGCTTTAACTAGTTATTTTCAGAAAGCTGACTTTATGATAAATAGCCCAGTTACTCTCTTTTCTTGCAATGTTTTATCACACATTTCTATTAAAGTAATTTATTGTAAAGCTATGGGGCTAAATTTTCTCATATTTTAGCGAAATGTTAATTCTGAAGATTTAATGTAGGGGTTTCCCTCCGTTAGATCTGACAACTTTTCTCATGCTATTATTTGCTGTTTACTTTATGAGTTATGCATCCTGTTTCCACGGTGCCGCACTAACATAATCTTGCACTGAACAGAGGTGGAATACTTGGCTAAGATTTTAGGAGATTTCCAGGACTATGTGAGGAGACCGCTAAGTTCACTAGAATGATCCCTGGTACAGAGCAATTGTCTGTGGAGGACAGATTAGTCCCCAAATGATTAAAGTTCTCCGTGACTGGACTAAGCACTTAGATTTTCAGCTCTGGCCATTTGGTTGAATCAGAAGTTGATTATCTGTGTTTAGTTCGTGTTTGATATCAAATTATTATTTTTTCATGGTAGTAGGTAATAACATTTTTCTCCTTTTTCTGTTAAGGAAGCCTTTGAATTGGCTCCTTCATTTTGTTGCAGCTAACTAGGGCTTAATTGAAAAGTTGCTGGAAAAGCTGTGAGGAAGGGTCACCGGACCCGAAATGTTAACTTTGTTTTTCCCTTCACAGATGCTGCCAGACATGCTGAGCTTTTCCAGCAACTTTGTTTTTGTTCCTGATTTACAGCATCGGCAGTTCTTTCCGTTTTTATTTAGGGCTTAATTGAAGTGCATTAGCGATGTGCTTAAAAAAAAATTGTTGCGACCAACTGAGGGGGTTAAAAACAGAGAACCCAATCACCACTCCTCACCCAGTAAGAATGATTGGGGAATTAAAACCTGAAACTTCTGAGATTAATTTCATGTCTTCCAGTCTTGGGCAGTTAGTACACATTCTCTTATATATTAGCAGTAGTATGATGTTTCTGCACACATATTCAGTAATGTCATCGCACTGGATTAGCTTCAACTTAAATCGTTGAATCCTCATAGCATCTGAGTAATTTCCTTTCTTGTTAACAAGGTTATGAATGATCAGTTTCAGTATTAAATCATAAGTTTATCCATTTATGCCAGGTGTGTGAGAAATGCACCCACTTAGTTCACCATTCCCATAAACCTCTGTAATTTGATCACATTCCTGTGGGATTGGGATGTCTTTTTTGGCTTTTTGTTTTTGTGGGTCTACCATGATTGTAGTTCCTTGCATTACGTAGCTTAAAAATGTTATTACGGGTTTTGAGAACTCTCACTTCTCATCAAGTGTTAAGCCTAAAAGTTTTGAACATTGATGCATTGCTCATGTTCTACTTTTATTAAGCCTCAGGTTAAGACATTGTTCATATGGCACATCATGCCCTCCCACTCCTTTCAATGTGTTTGATATTGTCCTCTGGAACATCTTTGTGCTGACAGGATCTCAAAGAGTTAAAATAGCAATGTTAAAATAGTAACAAAAACAGTAATTGCCAGAAAAGCTCAGCAGGTCTGTGAAGAGAAATCAGAGTTAACGGTTCAGATCTGGTGACCCATCCTCAGAACAGACCTGTTGAGCTTTTCCAGCAATTTCAGTTTTAGTTTTTGATTTATAGCATCCGCAGTTCTTTCTGTCAATATTAAAATAGGAATGCCTAATTTTTTAAAAAACTCATTTGTGGAATGTGGCCGTCGCTGGCTAGCCAGCATTTATTGCCCATCCCTCGTTGCCCTTGAGGTGGTGGTGGTGAGTTGCCTTCTTGAACCTCTGCAGTCCGCCTGCTGTGGATTGACTCACAATGCCATTAGGGAGGGAATTCTAGGATTTTGATCCAATGACAGTGAAGGAATGATGATATATTTCCAAGACAGGATGGTGAGTGGCTTGGAGGAGAACTCGAAGATGGTGGCGTTCCCATTTGTCTGCTGTCCTTGTCCTTCTCGGTGGAAGTGGTCATGGGTTTGGAAGGTGCTATATAAGGATCTTTAACAAATTCCTGCAGTGAATCTTATGGATAGTACACACTGCTGCTACTGAATATTGGTGGTGGTAATTAATGTATTTCATGTTTGATGGTGTTGTTCAGTTAAATAAGGTTGACTCAAGTTCCAATTGATCCACTTAATTTTGGAACAGGCACCACACCAGAATACTGGGTAGGTCTGGTAACTGGCAAAATAATATCCTGTTGAACATTGCATTTATTTCACCTCTGACTTGTTATCAAGCATGGATGTGGGACGTGCCTGGGTATAATCTGAAAGCTGGGTTTTGCAATCACTTTGAGCATGTGATATGTGCTGCTTTTAGTTTGCCTAATCCTTTAAACAATTTTGGAACCCCATACTGAATTCACTGTTTTGTCTCTTTGCTCAATTTCTTCTCATATATAAATCTCAGGTCCATCCATGCCTTTCCACTTAACGATGGGCATTCTTGGTTCTGGACCATATGTAGTGTTTCAATGATTCCTGTATTTGTATTTGAGCTTTGCTGTTAACAGACCTCTATTTTTCACCTCTCCTGAACCTAGTAATATGCTTGATAAATGTTGCAATGTAACTTAATTTAGTCATTCTCTGACAATACAGAGATTCTGCTCCTGTCTCCAATTTGAAATTAAGATGTCCAAAGACCTCTGAAGTAGTACTCCAGTATTTACTTCTTCCTTCCGTAATTTCTCAAGTGAAGATGGTTTCTTTATTTACTGATTCTTTGATTTAGAGTCATACAGCACAGAAATACACCCTTCAGTCCAACCCATCCACACTGACCAGACATCCTAATCTGACCTTGTCTCATTTGCCAGCATTTGGCCTGTTTCCTTTTGAATCCTTCCTATTCAATATACCCATTCAGGTGCGTTTTAAATGTTGTAATTGTACCTGCTTCCACCACTTCCTCTGGTACTTGTTCCATACACGCACCACTCTCTGTGTAAAAACGTTACCCCTCAGGTCCTTTCTAAATCTTTCCCCTCTCTCCTTAAACCTATGCCTTCTAGTTTTGGACTCCCCCCTGAATGACTGTAAGCCACCATTTTCACATCCCCAACAGGATGTCACCACCAGACACATATTCCTTTCTGAGATATACAAAGTGTAGAGCTGGATGAACACAGCAGGCCAAGCAGCAGAGGAGCAGGAAGGCTGACGTTTCGGAGAAGGGTCTAGGCCCGAAACGTCAGCTTTCCTGCTCCTCTGATGCTGCTTGGCCTGCTCTGTTCATCCAGCTCTACACCTTGTATATCTCAGATTCTCCAGCATCTGCAGTTCCTACTATCTCTGAAACATATTCCTTTCTCCTTTGTTGTCAGCACTTCACATGGATTGTTCCCTCAGGGCACTCTGGTCCACTCCTTCTCTACTCCCAATACTCTCCTACCTTCTCATATAATCGCAGAAGATGAAACACTTGCCCATTTACCTTCCCCTCCTCGTTATCCAAGGTTCCTGACATACCTTCCAGGTGAAGCAGTTCCGGTTGCCTGCCACTTCAACACACCACCCCATTCCCCAGCCAACATTTCTCTCTTAAGACTGTTACAGTGCCCCAGCGAGGCTCAGCATAAGCTGGAAGAACAGCATCTCATTTTCCACCTGGGGACCCAGGTGTAATGGTGTAATGGTGAGCGCGCTGGTTTCGGAACTCAGTGATTCGAGTTCAAATCTAGGTGTAGCCTTCTTCCTGATGAAGTGAGTGGCGAGCCTTGGAGAGTCTCGTTCAAAAAAAAGGAGGGGCGGCACGGTGGCACAGTGGTTAGCACTGCTGCCTCACAGCACCAGGGACCCAGGTTCAATTCCCACCTCGGGCGACTGTCTGTGTGGAGTTTGCACATTCTCCCCATGTCTGCGTGGGTTTCTTCCGGGTGCTCCGGTTTCCTCCCACAGTCCAAAGATGTGCAGGTTAGGGTGGCTTGGCAATACTAAATTGCCCGTAGTGTTCAGGGAGGTGTAGATTAGGTGGGTTATAGGGGGATGGGTCTGGGAGGGATGCTCTGAGGTTCAGTGTGGACTTGTTGGGCCGAAGGGCCTGTTTCCACACTGTAGGGATTCTATGATCTTCTATGACCCTGCAGCCATATGACTTAATATTGAGTTCAATAATTTTAGAATCTGAACACCTCCTTCTATGTCTTTTACCCACCTCTACACCCCAAACCCTGTCACATCATGGCTACTTTCAAAACAGTTAACCTATTTTCCCCTAGTTATGGTCCCATTTTGTGTTTTTCTTACTCCCTATACTATAATCCATCCCTTCGTCTGCCTAACTGTTGTTCTCTGTCTCTGGGCTACATCTCCATCTAGCTGCTCACTCCTTTTACAACCCTCCATTAACCCCCTGTCTTCAGCTTTGCAACTCTTCCTCGCTAGTCAGCTCTCAAGAAGGGTCATTGGATTCAAACTGTTCACTACACAGATGCTGCCAGACGTGCAACGTTTCTCCAGCAATTTCTGCTTCTGTACTATGTTGATTCTGCCTGGCTATCTTGAACTTTAAATGTCCAGCTATAAACTCTCTTATAATTGCTTCCAACATCTTCCATTTGATAGATGTTAAGATAACTAGCCTGTAATTTCCTGCATTCAGTCTTGCTCTCTTTTTGATTAAGGCATTATGTTTGCTATTTTCCAATCTGATAGAACACTTTACAAATCAAAGGAATTTTGAAAAATTAAAACAAATTCTTCAACCATCATCCTAGCCACTTCTTCCAAGACACCAGGATGAAGTCCATCAGGCTCCAGGAACTCATTTGCCCATAGCTGCAAATATTTGCTCGGCATTTCCCTGGTCCTTGGCTACTTTCTATTCCCTGATTTACAGATATTTCTGAGAAGTTACTTGTATCCTTTACAGCGAAGGTTGACGCAAAATATCTGTTCACTTCATCTGACATCTCATTTTTTAATATTAATTCACCAGACTCATTTTCTATTGGACTAACCCTCATGTTTTTTAATTAACTCATTGCTTTTTAAAATATCCACAGAAACTTCTGCAATTTTTTTTTATTTCTAGCTAGTTTTCCCTCATGCACGGATTTTTTTTAATCCTAATTTACATTTTTAAACCTGATCAATCTTTTGGGTCACCCATCTTTACCTAATTATATGCTTTTTCTTTAAATTTGATACTATCTTTAATTTCTTTAAGCTTATCATAGATGGTGGGTCATCTGTTTAGAATTTTTCTTTCTCATTGCAGTGTACTATTCAGCGTACTCTGAAATATTCCATTAAATGTCTGAGACTGCATCTCAATTGACTTGATCCTTAACCAAGCCTGTTTGTTCATGTCAGTTAGCTCTGTTTTCAAGCCTCATAATTGCCCTTATTTAAGTTGAAAATATTAGCCTTGGATTCACTCTTCTCCCCCTCAAGCTGAAAATGAAAATCAATCATATTACAGTCACTGCTACAGAAGGGCAGCTTCACTGAGGTCATTAATTACTCCTATCTCATTGCACAATTCCTGGTTAAGTATAGCCTGCTCTCTGGTTGGCTCTAGAATGTGCTATTCTGAGATATTATCCTAAAAACGTTCTACAAACCCTTCATCCAAGCTAACTTTGCCCATCTGATGCGAGTAACAGGAGTGGCAGTGATAGGAAGAAACTCAGGGAGACTGCCCTGCAGAATTAAACACTCTCAGTCAATAAAGTGTATTTTTAAAATATATTACTGGGCATGCCTCACTCTCACACCCACTTTCAGCTTATTCTTGTGGTTGCAGTGGCATCAGTCAGCCCACACAGAAAGAACCATCCTCCAAGGCCAGAGACTGTCAAGGTGACCATGGATGAGGCCAGCAAAGCCCACCAAAGCGTTGGTCATCCATGCAGCATGTCCCCTTAGCATCAATGTGGACAATGATGGGATCCATCCATAACATGCCGTAGATTGCCAGCAGGTGGAGAAGGAGATGTTTTCCCAAGCCAGGGGTTAATAGCAGGAGCAGAGGCAGTGGGAACATTGGAAGCCCTCCTCCAGAATGGAAACACGATGGCAACTAGCAGTATATTGAGAAATTCAGCATGTTCACAACGATTCTTACCAATTTTTATATATGCACCAGAGAAAGTGTCATATCCAGACGTCTCCCACCCTGGTTATACTTTCTTCTACCACTTACATTGGGCAGAAGATACAAAATTTGAAAATACTACCAACAGATTTAAGAACAGCTTCTTTCATGCTGTTATCAGACTTATGAATAGACTTCTCATGTATTAAATGTAATCTTTCTCTGCACTTTCCCTGTAGCTGCACCACTATATTCTGCATTCCATTACCCTGATGTAATTAAGTAAGGTATGATTTGTCTGGTTAAAACACAAAACAATACTTTTCACTGTATCTCAGTACATGTGGCAATAATAAATCAAAGCAAATCAAGATTTCTGTCTGAAACTTTTCTGGCTTGTAAATTTCACAAACTAGGAAAACCTGATTCCTCTGAAGTGAAAAAAGCAAACTTCTGCTGAAAGAGAAACTAAAACTTACTTCTGAACTCAATTGTTGATTCTTAACTCTGGTGTTTTCTACATAAAAGTATGACCATCTTATTTCATTCAGTGGTTGCCTCATGACCTTGATCACAGTTACATGTCTTCTGGAAACTGCTCATTTAGTGCACTGTTTCAGGATGACATCATGACCTTGCTTAAAATGAACTTCACAACCGAACCCATATCCATATGTCCCTTTTTTCAAACAAAACAAACTCCAGAAGTAATAAATATTTTACATAGTGTTCATTGCAGGAGTTGTGAATTGGACTGAACACCATGAAATCATCAGATAACACCCCCATATATACGACTTTCTGATGGAAAGAAGGTCATTGATTAAACAAGTAAAGCTAGTTGGCCCTAAGACACCACACTGGTGAATTTCTACAATGGTGTACAGGAACTAAGATGACTGAACTCTAAAACATGACTTTCTTTGTGCTAGTTATATCGCTCCAGTGAAGAGTTTTCTCTAATTCCGGTTGACTTCAACTTTACTAGGACTCCTTGATACTATATTTGGTCAAAGCCATCTCGCCACACTTCACCAGTTCAGCTATTTTGTTCAAGTTGGGATCAAGGTTGAAAAATGATCAGGAGCTCAGAGGCCATGGCAGAACTGCAGGAAGATATCAATAGACTATTCTGTTCAGTGGAACATTGATAAATGGAGTTCAATCTGGAGAAATGTGAGATAATACATTTGGTGAAAGCTATCCAGGTAAAGGCATACAACTACAACTACAGGGACGCCAACAAAACAGAATTCCTAGCCACACTGGAAGCCACACTAAAGACCAACAATATCAACGAAGAAACACAACAAACAATAAGACAGACAGTAATCCCGACACTAACCAGAAGGAGCAAACTCAACACCCTCAGCACACGGGAAAGACAGGCCCTGGAAGGATTAAAGAAGGACAAGAACATCACAATACTATCGCAGACAAAGGGCGCATGACAGTGATACTGCATAAAAGGGACTACATCTCCAAGGCACAAGCACTGCTCGCCAACGGGAACACATACCAGCCAGTACACACTGACCCGACACCACAACTAGGCAACAAAATCCGCTACACGCTAAAAAGACTTAAACAAACAGGACATATCAATAAAGCACACTTCTCAAGAATGAAACCTGAAGGAACCAACACACCCCGATTCCACGGCCTCCCTAAAGTGCACAAGCCAGAAGTACCCCTCAGACATATAGTCTCCCTACCAGGAACTCTATCACACAGATTAGCCAAGGAACTACAAAGGAGACTCAGGTACCTAGTCAACAAGTCACCCCACTCTATCCACTCAGCCCAAGAATTCCTCAACTCCATCAAAGACATTAGGATAGACAACGAAGAGACCATGATATCGTTTGAAATCACTGCCCCATTTACATCAATAGACATACCACTAGCAAGGGAAACAATGACAACACTACTGGAACAAGAGCAAGACCCCAGTGAAACCATCTCTAAGGACAACATGCTCAAACTATTGGACCTATGCCTCACCACCCACTTCACTTTCAACGGCCAAACTTACAAGCAAATCAACGGGACACCCATGGGATCACCTATCTCCGGACTCATAGCAGAAGCAGTGATACAAAGGCTAGAAAGGACAGCCCTCCCGCAAATCCAACCAAAACTATGGATACACTATATGGACGACACCTTTGTCGTCATTAAACGGACCAAGTTAGAGGAGATACACAAACTTACAAACAACACCATCACCGGAATAAAATTCACCAGAGAGGAGAAGAACAACCAGCTCCCATTGCTGGACTCATGGTAGAGCGCAAAACAAATGGGGAACTGCAAACAAAAGTACACCAAAAAGCTACACACACAGACCAGGTACTGAGCTTCAACAGTAACTATCCCAGCACGCACAAACAAAGCTGCGTGCGAACACTATTTAAAAGGGCAACAACACACTGCAGCAACACGGAACTATGCCAAGAGGAAGAAGAATACCTCTTCCAGGTTTTCAAGGATAATGGATATCCAAAAAACTGTGTCATAAGATGCCGACACGAACAACATCAGAAAGATACTACACACCCCGACACATTCATCACACTGCCCTACATCAGGAACACGTCAAACTCACCACAAGACTCCTACGACCACTGGGCATCAGAGTGGCACACAAGCCCACATCAACCCTACGACAACTGCTCACCCAAACTAAAGACCCACTCCCCGCCATGGACAGGGCTAATGTCATCTACAAGATCCCCTGCAGTGACTGAGAGAAACACTACATCGGACAAACAGGAAGGAAACTAACATCAAGAGTACATGAATACCAGCTGGCTACAAAAAGACATGACCAATACTCACTCATCTCAATCCACACAGACAAGGAGAACCACCAATTCGACTGGGACAACACCAAAATCCTGGGAGAAGCTAGGCAGAGACAGGCACGAGAAGTCCTAGAAGCCTGGCACTCCACGAAGTATGCTATTAATAAACATATTGAACTCGACCCCATATACATTCCACTATGAAGGAAAACCGGAAGTGAGGCAATCCATCTCAACGGACCCCAGAGTTTAAAAACCAAGTGGGAAAACACATTGACGCTTCATCAGAGGCTGCACTGAGGATGTTACCCAGCATGGTAACGAAACGTCTGCGAAACAAAAAACCAGCTCGGCGAGCCAACCAACCTCAACACCCACAACCCGAGCTACAAATCTACTCCAAAATCTTAAAGGCATACACACTAAATGGCAGGATATTGGGGAATAAACAACTTAAAGTGCACACAAATCCCTGAAGATGGTCAAACAGGTAATCACAGTGTCCAAGGTGGCAAGACATTTGCTTTTTTAGCTGAGACATAGAAAATGAGAACTGGAAGCTTATGCTGGAATTGTGGAAAACAGTAGTTACTACATTTGGAAACCATGTGCAGTTCTGGAACATATTGCCTGAAAGGGAGGTGAATATGTACTTCAAGTGCACTACTTTGCATGGCTACGCACCAAGAGCTGGTAAATGGCATTAATCATTAATTTGTTGGTTGGCAATAACACAATGAACCTACTGGCCTTCATCAGTGTGAGAAACTTCTAGGATTCAGAAGATAAAAGGACGATGACAAAAATTTGAGAAATTTCATAGTATCAGCCCATAAATCAATAAGTAGTGGCACAGCAGCCAGTGAACCCATACTTCCTTTCTGCCTTGATGGATTCCGTGATCACTAAATGACTTACAATAGTTTCAGCTGTCAGCAATTATATATTTAGTGACTAAAAGTAAACTTTAAAAGAAATTGGTTCTTTCAGGCAAAATAGGGGCTTTTAGTTTGTTGAGGGATTTAAACAGCTGATACCGTCAATAAGTATCAGATCTTATGAAAATTATCTTGATCACTGACATTTCTCTGTCATCTTTGTTACTATCACATCTATCTTAAAAGGTGGGGTTGCCTGTTGAGTGACTTTGTGGTTTTTCCTCAAATGTGTGCTTTGATCATCTTCTCAGTAGCTTCTCAGAGCTTTCAGGAATTCTTGAAGGCATAAAAGTTCGGCTGCATCTTTAACTTTCAAGCGAGTGGATGAGGCACAAAATCAGCTGCCTCTAACAGAGTGTCAAGTATAGTTTTCTTTTGTCGAATCAGAAGCAATAACCTGTTGTTTTGGTCCCATAAGAATTCTAAGAAATCTCTAGACCTTTTCTTAAATGTACACCAGCAATCCCTCTTTAAGGATCAAACGCATAAAACATTGGAGAAACTCAGCAGGGGTGGCAGAATCTGTGAAGAGAAAAACAGAGATAACATTTCGAGGCTGGAATGACTTCTCCAGAATTCAAAGAAACATGCAAAATTCTGACAAGACTGGACAGACTAGATTGCAGGGAACATGTTTCCCTAGTTGGTGAATCTAGAACCAGGTGCTGGAAAATATGTTTTGGAAAATAGGTTCTCTTACATACTTAAACTCATTAACCCTGTTTCTCTGTCTACAGATCTGCTGAGTTTCTCCAGGATTCTCTATGTTTATTTCAGATTTCCAGCATGTGCAATATTTTGCCTGTATTCAAGTCTGTTCAGGGATTACTGTTAGATCACTTAAGTGCCTGGTCAGGGAAGTGGAGTGAAAGCAGTTCAATATTGGCAAGAATTGAGGCAGTTACTTGCTCATTTACAGCCCAGCTCAAAAACTGCATGCATTAAATAGTTTTGTCAGCAATGGGAGCATTGGACCTCCAATCTGCCTTGATATTTGGGAAATAAAACACAATTGAGAAGAACTCACTAAGTGTTTAGAATTACAAATGGAGACCACTTAAGGTGCTAGAGGGGGCCAGGTGACCCTTTCTACTATTCCCATGATGCTATTTAACTCTATTTTTCCTTCTTCCATTTCTCTTTAATTTGATAACTTGATACACTTCTAGAGCACAAAGGATGGTTTCATTTGGGTTTTCTTACACATTTCCCGCTATTTTAAAATATTTAAAAATTGTTTATACTCCAGATTAAAACCAGATGAGAGAGGAAAGAATCTTGTGTTTTGAACTAAGTTCTCCAAAAGTCCTCTGTTGTCAAATCTATCTTTATAATCACCGATACAAGATGAATCTCTCATCAATAAAGTAACAGCATTAGTAAAACTGTGATGCATTTAATGATTTTAACACACTTTGAACTGCCCTTCCTTTTATCCCTATTCTAGACACTCCATCACCAGGCTTCTTCAGCCATAGAAAAATAACAGCACAGAAAAAAACTATTCAGCTCTTGATGTCTGTGCTGGCTGAATATATTAGTTGCCTGTTCTGCTTCCACTTTGCAGCATCACGTCCATAGCTTTGCAAGTTATAGCATTTCAGATACAGATGCAGTTTCTTCTAAAATGAGTTCTCATTGCATTTGTCTAAAACGAGGAATTAAGAGGTCGAAAAGGGGTCATGAAACAGGGTTAAGGAAAATCCCAAAGCCTTTTAGTCATACGTAAGGAACAAGAGGGTAACCAGAGAAAGGGTTGGCCCACCCAAGGATTTAGGAGGGAAGTTATGCGAGGAGTCAGAGAAAATAATGGAGATTCTTAATGAGTACTTTGCATCGGTATTCACTGAGGAGAGGGACATGACGGATGTTGAGGTTAGGGATAGATGTTTGATTACTCTAGGTCAAGTCGGCATAAGGAGGGGGGCAGTGTTGGGTATTCTAAAAAGGCATTAGGGTGGACAAGTCCCCAGGTCCGGATGGGATCTATCCCAGGTGAGGGAAGCGAGAGAGGAAATAGCTGGGGCCTTAACAGATATCTTTGCAGCATCCTTGAGCACGGGTGAGGTCCCAGAGGACTGGAGAATTGCTAATGTTGTCCCCTTGTTTAAGAAGGGTAGCAAGGATAATCCAGGTAATTATAGACCGATGAGCCTGACGTCAGTGGTGGGGAAGCTGCTGGAGAAGATACTGAGGGATAGGATCTATTTACATTTGGAAGAAAATGGGCTTATTAGTGATAGGCAGCATGGTTTTGTGCAGGGAAGGTCATGTCTTACCAACTTGATAGAATTCTTTGAGGAAGTGACAAAGTTGATAGATGAGGGAAGAGCTGTAGATGTCATATACATGGACTTCAGTAAGGCGTTTGATAAGGTTCCCCTTGGTAGGCTGATGGAGAAAGTGAAGTCGCATGGGGTCCAGGGTGTACTAGCTAGATGGATAGAGAACTGGTTGGGCAACGGGAGACAGAGAGTTGTAGTGGAAGGGAGTTTCTCAAAATGGAGAACTGTGACCAGTGGTGTTCCACAGGGATCCGTGTTGGGACCACTGTTGTTTGTGATGTACATAAATGATCTGGAGGAAGGTATAGATGGTCTGATTAGCAAGTTTACAGATGACACTAAGATTGGTGGAGTAGCAGATAGTGAAGGGCACTGTCAGAGAATGCAGCAGAATATAGCTAGATTGGAGAGTTGGGCGGAGAAATGGCAGATGGAGATCAATCCAGGCAAATGCAAGGTGATGCATTTTGGAAGATCCAATTCAAGAGCGAACTATATGGTAAATGGAAAAGCCCTGGGGAAAATTGATGCACAGAGAGATCTGGGTGTTCAGGTCCATTGTACCCTGAAGGTGGCAACGCAGGTCGATAGAGTGGTCAAGAAGGCATACGGCATGCTTTCATTCATCGGACAGGGTATTGAGTACAAGAGTTGGCAGGTCATGTTACAGTTGTATAGGACTTTGGTTCGACCACATTTGGAATACTGCGTACAGTTCTGGTCGCCACATTACCAAAAGGATGTGGATACTTTGGAGAGGGTGCAGAGGCAGTTCACCAGGATGTTGCCTGGTATGGAGAGTGCTAGCTATGAAGAGAGGTTGAGTAGATTAGGATTATTTACATTAAAAAGACGGAGGTTGAGGGGGGACCTGATTGAGGTCTACAAAATCATGAGAGGTATAGACAGGGTGGATAGTAAGAAGCTTTTTCCCCAGAGTGGGGGACTCAATTACTAGGGGTCATGATTGCAAGGTGAGAGGGGAAAAGTTTAAAGGAGATATACGTAGAAAGTTCTTTATGCAGAGGGTGGTGGGTGTCTGGAATGCGTTGCCAGCGGAGGTGGTAAAGGCGGGCACGATAGCGTCATTTAAGATGTATCTGGACAGATACATCAATGGGCAGGGAGCAGAGGGATACAGATCCTTGGAAAATAGGTGACAGGTTTAGATAGAGGATCTGGATCGGCGCAGGCTTGGAGGGCCGAAGGGCCTGTTCCTGTGTTGTAATTTTCTTTGTTCTTTGTAAACCAACAAAATTAGCAATGAATTCTAGACACCAGTCACAGTTTTTCTCATGTCATCTCTAATAGTTAATCACCTTAAATCTGTGACCCTGGTAATTGATCTGTCCCCGAGGGAAAAGAGGTCTTCCCTGTTCACTATGTCCAAGCCTCTCCTTATTCTGTGCACATTGATTAAGTCATCCATCAGCCTCGTCTGTTCTGACGGTTCCTCAGTCTGCACCTTCTCTGTAGCTGTACGCTATATTTTACATACTGTTCTATTACCCTGATGTACTTACATAACGTATGATTTGTCTGGATAGCACGCAAAAGAATACTTTTCACTGTATCTCAGTACATGTGGCAGTAATAAATCAAATCAAATAAGGAAAAACAACCTTAGCCTAACTAATCTTTTCTCAGAGCTGTAATTTTAAAGCCTTGGCAGCACTCTGGCAACAAAGCAACATGGAAAATTCTCACAAGATTGGACAGACTAGCTTGTAAGGAGGGTGCTTTCCCGAGTTGGGGAACCTAGAACCAGGGGACACAGTAACAAGATACTGGGCAAACCATTTAGGACTCAGATGAGGAAAATTTCTTTACTCAAAGAGGAATGAACCTGTGGAATTCTTTATCATAGAAGACTGTGGAGGCCAAATCACTGAATATATTCAAGAAGGGTACAGATAGATTTTTAGATTTTAAAAGCATCAAGGAATATGGGGAGAAAGCAGGAAAATGACCCTGACATAGAGGATCAGGCATGATCATACTGAATGGTGGATTAGGCTCAAAGGGTTGAACGGTCTTTGCCAGTTCCTAGTTTCTATGTTTCTTGTAAATTTCCTCTGTGCTATCTCTGTAATGTGGTGACCAGAACTGTGCAAAAAACTCCAGCAGTGGTCTAAACACTGTCTTATATAGCTCAGAAGGAAAGCATCTTATACGCTTTATCATCTTATCCACCCAACCTGCCACTGTTTGTGACCTGTGGACATACACTCACTCTCACTTCCTCTACTCCATTTATTACAATTCCATTTATTGCGTATTCCCTATTGTCGTCCCCAAATGCTTAACCTCACACTTCTCCAGACTGAGTTCCATTTGTCATGTTTTTACCCACTCAACCAAACCGCGATTATATCCTGCAATCGACAATCATCCCCTTTACTGTTTATTGCTGTGCCTTCGTTTAGATCCAACTCGCCATATTCCCCTGCATATTATAGGCATTAATTTTGATATTCTCAAAGGGAAAGAGACAAAAAGTGAGCAACTATAAGTCAATTACCCTAATATCTATTGTTGGAAGAGGATCGGAATCAATTATTAAGAAAGTAATAGCAGAACCCTTAGAAAATCTTTTTTTTTTAAAATTCATTTGTGCGAAGTGGGTGTCGCTGGCTGGACGGCATATATCGCCAGTTCCTCATTGCCCTTGAGCTGCCTTCTTGAACTGCTGCAGTTCACCTGCTATGGGTTGACCTACAATGTTGTTAGGGAGGAAATTCCAGGATTTTGACCAAGCGACAGTCAAGAAAGGGTAATATATTTCCAAGTCAGGATGGTAAGTGGCTTAGAGTGGGAACTGCAAACTACAACTGCTCGGAGCTGGAGCTGCAACCGTCCAGGCAAACGGGGAGTATTCCATCACCCTTCTGACTTGTGCCCTATAGGGCAGGCTTTGGGGAGTCAGGAGATGAGTTACTTGCTGCAGTATTCCTAGCTTCTGACCTACTGTAGCCACTGTGTTTATGTGATGAGTCAAGTTGAGTTTCTGGTCACTGGTGACTCCATGGATTTAGATAGTGGGGGATTCAGTCATGGTAACACCATTGAATGTCAATGAGTGGTTGTTAGATTGTCTTTTATTGGGTGATGGGTGACATTTGTGTGATGCAACTGTTACTTGCCACTTGTCATCCCAAGCTTGGATATTGTCCAGATCTTGTTGCTTTGAGCATAGACTGCTTCAGTAGCTGAGGAATCGTGAATGGTGCTAAACATTGTTCGCTGATGATTGCACAATCACTCTTACCTCGCTTCTGGAATTCAGCTCTTTTGTCCATGTTTGAACCAAACCTGAATGAGGTCAGGAACCCAAACTGGGCATCACCGAGCAGGTGCTGCTTGATAGCACTGTTGATGACACCTTCCATCACTTTACTGATGATTGAGAGTAGATTGATGGGGAGCTAACTGGACGGGTTGCATTTGTGCTGCTTTTTATGTACAGGACATACTTGGGCAATTTTCCATATTGTTGGGCAGATGCCAGTGTTGTAACTGTCCTGGAAAAGCTTCACTTGGAGAGCACAAGTCTTCAGTACTATTGTAGGAATGTGTCAGAACCTATAGCCTTCGTATTATCCAGTATCTCCAACCATTTCTTGTTATCACATGGAGTGAATAAAATTGGCTGATGACTGGCATCTGTAATGTCAGGGACCACCAGAGGAGATGAAGATGGATCATCTACTTGACACTTCTGGCTGAAGATTGATGTGCATGTTTCAGCCTTATACTTTGCACTGTTGTGTTGGGCTCTTCCAACATTGAGGATGGGAACATTCGTGGAGCCTCCTTCTCCAGTGAGTTGTTTAATTGCCTACCACCATTCACAGCTGGATGTGGCAAGACTGCAGAGCTTACACCTGAGCCATTGGTTGTGGGTTGCTTAAGCTTTGTTTATCACTTGTGGCTTATGCTGTTTGGCATGCAACTAATCTTGTTTGGTAGCTTCACCTGGTTGACACCTCAGTTATAGGTATGCCTGGTACTGCTCCTGGCATGCCCGCCTACATTCTCCATTGAACCAGGGTTGTTGATAATGATCGAGTGGTGAAATGCTGGGCCATGAGGTTGCAGATTGTGGTGGAGTACAATTCTGCCACTGTCGATAGCTCACAGTGCCTCTTGGATGCTCTGTTTTGAGTTGCTAGATGTTTGAAGCCTGTTCCATTTAGCATAGTGATAGTGCCATACAACATGATGCCTCCACATGTTCTCAATGTGAAGGCGGGACTTCATCTCCACCAGGACTGTGCAGTGGTCACTCTTACCGATACTATCATGAACAGATGTATGTGCAGCTGACAGATTGGTGAAGATGAAGTCAAGCATGTTTTTCCCTCTTGTTGGTTTCCTCACCACCTGCTGAAAGCCCTATCTAGCAGCCACGTCCTTTCGGACCAACTAGCTCAATCAGTAGTGCTGCTGCAAAGCCACTCTTGATGGTGGACACTGAAGTCCCCCTCCAGTGTACATTCTGTGCCTTTGTCACACTCAGTGCTTCCGCCAAGTGTTGTTCAACTTGGCGAAAAACCGATTCATTAGCGGAGGGAGGACAGTATGTGGTAATCAGCAGGAGGTTTTCTTGCTCATGTTTAACCTGAAGCCATGAGACTTGGGGTCCAGAGACAGTGTTGAGGATTTTCAGAGCAACTTCATCCTGACTGTGTACCGATATGCTGCCACCTCTGCTGCGTCTGTCCTGCTGGTGGGAAAGGACACATCAAGGGATAGTGATGGTGGTGTCTGGGACAATCATAGTCTAATCAAGCAGAACCAGCATGGCTTCATGAAAGGGAAATTGTATCTGACGAATTTATAAGAGTTTTACTAGAATGTCTCAACCAGAGCAGATGGAGGGGAACCAGTAGATGTGTTGCATTTGGACTTGCTTAAGTTGTTTGATAAGGTACTTCACAAAACGTTAAGTCATAAGAGTCCATGGTGTTGTAGGTAGTATATGGGCACGTATACAGAAGTGGCAAATAGACAGCAAACAGTGAGTGGGGATAAGGGGTTCTTTTTCAGGTTGGCAATCTGTGACCAGTAGAGGTCATACGGATAACATCTGGCACTGTAACTGTTTACAACACATACTCATGACTTGGGGGAAGGAAGCACATGTATTCTAACCAAATTTGCAGACAACACAAAAATAGGTGGAAATGCAGGATGCAAGAGGGATATAAACAGTTTAAAGAGGGAAAAACTGAAATTGCAGGCAAAACACAACTGGCCTGATAGCATCTGTGGAGAGAAGGCAGAGGTAATGTTTCGGGTTAAGTGACACTTATTCAGAACTGATTGTAGCTAGCAAAAAGTAGGGATAAGATGGGGTGGAAGGAGTAAATGACAGGTGGAGACGGAGTCTGGAGAAAGAGAATATCAGTTGGGCATAAAAAGGAATAGGTAAAGGTCAGCCTGAGAGAATCAATTGCTGCTAATGGGGACTGCTAATGGTTGACAATGAGTTTTTGAGGTAGCAGCCCATGTGATGACAAGTCCAAGTATTTGGGGGTTGGAGTAAGGACATGGAAAAAGTGTTCAGTCCCTAGTCATTGAATTCAATATTGAGTCCAGGAGGCTAAAGGAAAATGAGGTGTTGCTCTGCTAGCTTGCACTGAGCTTTGCCGGAGCACTACAGCAAACATTGTGCTTTCTCTCCACAGATGCTGGCAGATCTGCGGTGTTTTTCCAGCAACTTCTATTTTTGTTTCTGATTTCCAATATCTGCATTTCTTTGGTTTTTAGTTTACAGAATGGTATTGATAGGTTAAGTAAGTGGACGAAAAGTTGGCAAATTGAGTATAATGTGGAAAATGTGAAGTTGTGCATTTTGGAAGGGGGGAAGCAATGAGCAAGTGGTATTATCACTGGACTGTTAACCCAGACATCCAGAAAACGTTTTGGGGCACCGGGTTCAAATCCTGCCACTGCAAAAGGGACAATGTGAATTCAACAAATATCTGGAAGTTAGAAGTCTAATGATGACCACGAACGCATTGCTGATTGTTGGAAAAATCCATTTGGGTCACTAATATCCTTTAGGGAAGGAAACTGCCGTTCTTACCTAGCCTACATGTGACTCTAGGCCCACAGCAATGTGTTTGATTCTTAACTGCCCTTGGGTAATTCGGGACGGGTAATAAATGCTGGCTAGCCAGTGACACTCTCAGCCAGCAAATGAACAAAGAAAAACAGCATGTTATTTAAATGGAGAAAAACTGAAAATAGCTACAATACAAAGAGACTTGGGGGCACAGAACACAGAAAGCTGTCACACAGGCACAGCAAGTAATCAGGAAGGCTAATGGATACTGGCCTTTATTTCAAGAGGTTTGGAGTATAAGATTAGGGGAGTCTTACAGCAGCTGTGCAAGGTACGGGTGAGACCATATCTGAAGTACTGACCAATTTTGGTCCCCTTAATTAAGAAAATATATTGTTTTATTGGAGGGAGTTAAGAAAAGGTTCACGAGCATGATTGTCTTATTAGAAAAGGTTAAACAGGTTAGGCCGGCTCAGTGGTCAGCACTGCTGCCTCACGGTGCCAGGGACCCATATTCTTTTCTAGCCTTGGGTGACTGTCTCTGTGGAGTTTGCGCATTCTCCCTGTGTGGGTTTCGATCGGGTTCTCCAGATTCCTCCCACGGTCGAAAGATGTGCAGGTTTGGTGGATAGGCCATGCTAAATTGCTCCAGATGTCTAGGGGTATGAAAGTTAGCTGGATTAGCCATGGTAAATGAGGGGTTACAGAGATAGGATGAGCTTCTGGGTCTGGGTGGCATGCTCTTCAGAGGGTTGATATGGGCTCAATGGGCCAAATGTCCTCTTTCCACACTGCAGTGATTCTATGATTTTATAGGTTTGGACTCTACTCATTGGAATATAGAAGAATGGAGATGGTCTCAATGAATCATACAGGATTCTTCAGGGACTTGATAGGGTAAATGCTCAGAGAATGTTTTTCTTCAGGAGAGTGTCTAGGACCTGTGGGCATAGTCGCTGAATAAAGTGGTGCCAATTTAAGACACTTGAGGAGAAATTTCTTCTTTCAGAGGGTGAGTCTTTGGAATTCCTTGCCACAACAAAAGGGCAGTATCCTTGTGTATATAAAGCTGAGATAGATTTTTGATCAGTGGGGAAATCAAGGGTTATGGGGAAAGGGCAGGCAAGTGAATGTGGTGAGTGTTGGATCAGCCATGATCCTACTGAATGGCACAGCAGGCTTGAGGACCCAACAGCTTACTCCTGTTCCCATTTCTTATGGTCTTACTGTGTATGATTTGCCATGTGGGACCTTATCAAATGCCTTGCTAAAATCCACAGAGAGCATCCACTGTACAACCCACACCATTCCTCCTTGTTTCTTGCTCGAAGAATTTAACTAACAAGTCAGACACACAGTCTTCTCTTAACAAAACCATACTGGTTATCCCTGACTAATCCATGCCTTTCCAAGTAACAGTTAACGCTATCTCTCGTAGTAATTTTAGTAATTTACCCACCATCAAAGTCAGCCTGATCAGCCTATGATTATTCGGACTATCCCTTGTACCCTGTTAGAATAATTGTATACTTGCAGACATCAAATCCTCTGGTGCATCACCTGCATTTACTGAGGACTGGAAAACAATCTCCAGAGCATCTTTCTTCTTGGCTTCCTTGAATAATCTCGGGTACAAATAATCTGGCCCTGCTGATTTATACAGCTCAAAGGAAGTCAGTTCCTCCAGTACTTGCCTTCTTATTGTGCTTATTTTGCCTAATATTTAACATTCCGCGAACTGGAACGGCTGTATCATTCTTCTCCTCTGTGAAGACAGAAGCAAGGTACTCATGAAGAAACCTGACCACAACTTCTGTATCCACACACAACTTATGACATAGATCTAGGACAGGCCCCAACCCTGTCCTTAGTCATTCTTTTACTCAATGCACTGTTAAAACATCTCTTGATTTTTCTGGCCAATGTTTTCTCAAATTCTCAACTGACTTCCCTAATTTCCCTTTTCACTTCATTCCTATACTTTCTATATTTCTCTCAATTTCATAAAGTATTACTTTTTTAGACTGTCATAAGGTCTATTCTTCTGTTGGTTCTTGCCCTGTACGTTTCTGGCAAACCAGCATCACAGTTGTTCTTTGTGGAGACATGTCCAAACTGCATCTATAGAATCATGCTTTTCAGTGCTTCCCACTTATTTGCCATCGACTTTCTTTCAAATAGTTGTAGCCAGTCCACTTTTGTCAGATCATCTCTCAGCTTTGTACAATTTGTCCTTCTCTAATTTTGAACATTTTACATCTATTCGATCTTATGTCACTTTCCACAATGATGATTACTGACCCAAGACGGTCACCAACTGCAACATTATCCCCCTGCTCAGATACATTTCCTAAAACGAACCTAGAATTACACCCTCTCTCATGTGATCGTTAGGTGCTAGCTAAAAATGTTCTCTTCAATACTGTTCAAGAATTTCCTGCTATCTATGTCTTTTATACTGTTCGAATCCCAGTTTATAGGGTTGGGTTGGTGAAATCTCCAACTATCATCACCCTATTGTTTCTGCACTCAGAAACTTGCCTACCTATTTACTCTTCTATTTCTCTCCACTATTTGAGGGTCTTCAGTACAGTTAGCAGTGTGGCTGTTCATTTTCTGTTTCTGAGTTCAATCCATATGCGTCACTTGTTGCTTCACTCAGTAATTATTCCTCATAAGTAATGGAAACTGCCCAACAGTAATGCTGTGCGTCCACCTTTTTCTTTTTCCCTTTCTCTACCCTACCTGAAAACTCTATATCCAGGAATGCTGAGCTACCAATCATGCCTCTCTTTAAGCCAAGTTTCTGTTATAGCAATTATATCGTACTGCCAGATGTCTATTTTTGTCCTCAGTCCTTCGGCTTTATTTGCTGTACACCTCGACAGCAAGAACTGCAGATACTGGAGTCAGAGTCAATAAAGTGTGGGGCTGGAGGAACACAGCAGGTCAGGCAGCACACTGGAGCAGGAAAGTCAACATTTCAGGCCTGGACCCTTCATCAGGGATCTGACACACACACACTTTCCAATACCGCTAAATTCCTGGCTGTATACTTTTTAACCTCTGCTTCCTCTTTCATAGTCACACACTAGGTTTCTGCCTCCCATTTGTCCTGATGTTTCCATCCACTTGCCAACATAAATTAAAACCTCCCTAACAGCATTCGCAAATCTCTGTGCAAAGATATTTATCTTGGTCCTACTCAGGCACAGATCACCCAGCTTATACATGTCCCATTTTCAGCAGAATTGGTCCAATTTCACCGAATTCTGATGCAGTTCCTGCAACACCAAATTTCCAGCTACATGGTCAATCATTCAATTCTCCTAGTTCTATGTTCACTGCTATGTAAGGTGACTAGCTTTATATATATTCATATATCATTTATTTTAGAGATTGGATTTGAGCTAGTGGCATGTGGGATTTGGTCTGTGATGACTTAACTGTAAATTTTTCTGTAAACATGGTAATTTATTTTAAAAATAATATGAGAGAGAAAATCCCAGGTGTGTAAAGAGGGTTTTGTTCATATTGGAAGGGTTTACACAAAAGAACAAAGTAAACTGGAAGGGTTTACACAAATGAACAAAGTAAATGGTTGTGCATGAGGCTTTCAATTTCAAAAAAATGATTTTTTCTTTTGATTGGGGTAACACCTCGATTTTGGCTTTTGGTTTGGCAGTTTTTTAGAAGTCTTGGTTAAAGCTGGTTTGTAACTCAATTACTCCTGACAAAAGAAGATGATTTAGAACTGTTAAAGCACCAGACTAGAAGTGTTCGGCTACAACCCTGAAAGAATTATTTGAAGATCAGAATGTATAATATCAATTGTATGCAGACTCCAGGAAAAGGCTACCAAATTTTCAATATGGGAAATTGAAGTCACAGTTAAATTAAGCCCTACAAATATCAGGAATTCTCTCTGATGAAATATAAAGGAGTGTTCTTGGAATTAATGGGATTGTAGTTTACAGTGAATTTCAAAATCTTTTAACCTATATTATACGCACAGAGTTCATTCTACATTATTCTTCATTTCACCCTCCCTCAGAAAAATGTCCTGCAGCTACTCTGTAACATCCTTTACCCTTACACCAAGGAGGCAACATTTCATACGAGAGTAATATCGATGGCTGCATAAATGCCTATCTAACCCACTAATTAAGGAAATGCCTATTCCTATTGCTTTTCCTTTTTTCTTCCTCCCTCCTCCGCTGAGCTATACATGATAACACAACTCAGGCTATCCTCCTGAGGAACTGCCAGTATCCAAAATGGAATACCAATTAACAAGCAAGAAAGACTCAGGAGATTCCTGCAATACATGCCTACATGTCTGAGGGTGCTTGGTGGTCATCTCTTCCCCCTCTCCTGTATACTTCTAACCTGCAATGTGACTGCAATAAACATGCAGGGAAACACTGCTGAAAAGAGCAGGGGAGGTGGTCCGAAATGCATCTGTTTCAATGTGAGAAGTATAATAGGCTAGGTAGATGAACTTAGAGCTTTGGTTAATACTTGGAACTATTGCGATTACAGAGACTTGGCTGAAAGAGGGACAGGATTGGCAGCTGAATGTCCCAGAATTTAGGTGTGATAGACCGGGATGTAAAAGGGGTGGGGGAGTTGCAGTACTGGTAAAGGAGTATCTCACAGCTGTTCTGAGGGACAATAAATTGGAAGACTCATGCAGCAAGGCAATTTGGGTATAACTCGGGAATAGGAAAGGTGAAATCACAATGCTGGGGCTATACTACAGACCTCCCAACAGCCAGCGGGAGATAGAAGAGAGAATACATATACAGGTTCTGGAAAGATGTAAAGTCAACAGGGTTGTTGTGGTGGGTCATTTCAATTTCCCCTATATTGACTGGAACTCACTTTGTGCTTGGGCCTTTGATGGGGCAGAATTTATAAGGACCATTCAGGAGGGTTTCTTGACACAGTATGTAAACAGTCCTACCAAGGAAGGGGTTATACTGGACCTGGTTTTGGGAAATAAGCCCAGCCAGATAAGCGAAGTTTCAGTGAGGGAGCATTTCAGGAATAGTGATCATAATGCCAAGAGTTTTAAGAGTCATGGATAGGGATAACAGCAAACCTCAGCTGAAAGTGTTAAATTGGGGGAAAGCAAACTACAACAATATTCGGCAGGAAATGGAGAATTTCAATTGGAAGCAGCTGTTTGAAGGTAAATCCACATTGGACACGTGAGAGTATTTCAAACAGCAGTTGATAAGAGTTCAGGAGCAGCACATTCCTGCGAGAATGAAGGATAGTTATGGCAAGTTACGTGAACCTTGGATGATTTAGGATGTTGTGACCTTGGTCAAACAGAAAAAGTAAGCATACGTAAGGTCTAGGAAGATGGGAACTGACAAAGCCCTTGAAGTACTTAAGGAAGATAGGAAAGAACTTAAACAAGGAATTAGAAGGGCTGAAAGGAGTCATGAAAAGTCATTAGCAAACAGGATTAAGGAGAATCCCACAGCTTTTTATACCTATGTAAGAAGCAAGAGGGAATCTATGTGTGGAGCCAGAAAACACAAGTGAGGTCCTAAATGAACACTTTATGTCAATGTTCACCAAACAGGAGGAATTAGTGGAAGGTGATCTCAGGGAAAAGAGTGTTGAATTTGTAAGCCAATTTGCTATTAAAAAAGGAAGAGGTGGTGTGCATCTTAACATGTATTAAGGTAGAAAAGTCCCTGGGTCCTGATGGGATCTATCCCAGAATATTCAGGGAGGCAAGAGAACAAATTGCTGGAGCATTAACAGACATCTTTATGAGGAGGACTGTCAGAGGATACAGCAGGATATAGATCAGTTGGAGGCATGGGCATAAAAATGGCAAATCGAGTTTAATACGGACAAATGTGAGGTGATTCATTTTGGAAGGACAAGTACAAGTAGAAATTATACAGTGAATGGTAGAGCCCTTAGGAGTATTGATATGCAGAAAGATCTGGGTGTGCAGGTCAACAGATGACTTAAGGTGGAAAAGCAGGTACATAAAGTAGTTTAAAAAGACCACCTATAGCATGCTTGCCTTCATTGGAAGGGACATCGAGTCTAACAATAGGTAAGTTATGCTCCAGCTTTAAAGAAGTTTAGTTAGGCCACACTTAAAATATTGCGTACAGTTCTGGTCACCACACTACCAGGATGATGTGGATGCTTTGGACAGGGTACAGAAAAGATTTACCAGGATGTTGCCTGGTATGGGGAATTTGAGCTATGAAGAAAGGTTGGATGGACTGGGTTTGTTTTCACTAGAATGCAGGAGGTTGAGCAGCGACCTAATAGAGAAGTTTATAAGATTATGAATGCTATGGATAGAGTGGAAAGTATGAGGCTTTTTCCCAGGGTGAGGGGGTCAATTACTAGGGGACACAGGTTGACTGGGGGGCAAGTTTAAAAGAGCTGTGTGAGGCAAGTTTTTCACACAAAGTGTAGCGAGTGCCTGAGACACCTGCCAGAGATGGTGGTGGAAGCAAATACAATATCAGCATTCAAGAAGCACCTGAACGAATACATGAATGGGAAGAAAATAGAGGGATACCGGTCCTGTAAGTGAAGACAGTTTTAGTATGGAAGGGCAAAATGCGTCAGTGCAGGCTTGGAGAGCCGAAGGGCCTACTCCTGTGCTGTACTGTTTTTGTTCTTGTAGTCCTCTGCCTTATGATGCACAACAGGGATTCCAGCTGCCACTCAAGTTCTGAAACCCAGAGCTTAAGCCTGTGCGGCGTGTCCACAACTTCATATATACCACAGATCTACATTGCACTTGGCCGCTAGGTAGGACACTGGAAATCAAGCCCTACTATTCCTGGAGTTGCCACAAATGTTATAATTTTATCAAAGTATGCAAAATTCCCCAATTTTGGTCCCAAACCACGGACCAGCTTTCTGTACTTAAAAAGAATTGCTATTTATTACAAATAGTGTTGAGTTACAGGTAAATATTATGAACTTATGAGATATAACTCTACCAGTGAAAACTCTAACTCTTTTGTAAAATTCCCCCTCAACACTTGGACAGAAAAACTAGTGCTATATGTGAAGGGAAAAGCTGGGATCGCAGGTCAATGGTATCTGGACACATGCTTCACTTAGATGATCCTTTTGTCTTGTCAGGACTTGTTGCTCCTTAATTTTTCTTCTTCAGGTACTTTCACTTGCTTGCAGGAGGCACAGATTTACTGGTTCACAAATTATAACTGTACCTACATGTTAACCTTATGGGATTCTTGAACTAAGACTCCCAGGTCCCTTTGTCTTTCAAATTTCCGAAGTCTCTGCCCAATTAGAAAATAGTCTACGGTTCTATTCTTCCTCCCAAATTGCAAAACTTCACAGTTTTCCACATCTGCTACTTCTTTGTCCCCTCTCCTAGCCTGTCCAGGTTCATCTGCAGCCTCCCTGCTTCCTCAACACTATCTGTCCTTCCACCTATCTTTGTGTCATCTGCAAACCTAGCAACAATGCTCTCAATTCCTTCATCCAGATTGTTAATGACTGACGTTGAAGATGACTACACGTATTCAAGATGTTTTAAGGAACCAGTGGCATGAAATTCAAAATAAATACAAGTAAATCCAATAAAGAATTCAGGGGAAACTTCTGTGACCGGAGAACAATGAGAACATATGACCTGGCATAACAAGCAGTAGTTACGGCAAATAACGTGAATTCATTCAAGGAGAAATCAGATTAATACAGGCAGGAGAAAATAAAAAGGTTGTTAGTAGGATAGATGAATTAGGGTGGAAGGAGACTTCTGATGCATAATCTGCAAATTGTTGGGCCAGAGAGCATGGTTTTATGCTGTATATTGTACATATCATATCCATGTTTGATCAGTGATAGCTGTGTAGAAAAATAATGGTGAATTTCCTGGGAGTACATGGCCATAAGTTGGAAAAGTCCCATTAAACAGTTGCATTTACGTTTCGATAACTCATTCATCCTCTTTTGAGTACATAAGATCATAATTGAGGAAAGGTGTTTCAAAGAATTAAGCATGAGGCTAAATTGAGGAAGTGGTATACTTCCTGGGGCTAAATACCAACTTCAACATTAAAGAAAAGAGACTGGGAATAAGTTAACTGCAGTTTTTTTTGAGGTGACAGCCAAAACATCATTTCAATATTTGTTTCATCTCAGTGGTAGATTTATTATGTGTAAAATAATCAAATAACACAGCACAGAATTAAGGCCATGTTTGTGCTGACTTTTTGTAAGAGTAGTCTAATTAATGACAATCCCAGTTCTTTCTTCTTATCCTTTCAACATTTTTTCTCATTCAAGTAATTATTCAATTCCCTTTTAAAAGCTAAAATTAAAGCTGTTTCCACTGCTGTGATCAAGCAGAACATGCTAAATCCTAACCAGTCAACATGTAAAAAATAAATTCTCTTATCACCTCTGGCTCTCTTGCTAATCAGCTTGAATCTATACCTGTTGGTGATTGACCTTCAGCTCTCAGAAATATTCTCTGTATTTACTGTATCCAAATTTTTTGTGAATGAAATACTCTATGAAAATTTTCTCAATATTGGCATTCTAATAAAAATAATGCAACCATCACCAGTCCATTTAAGTAAATGTAAACCCTTGTTCCTGAAACTATTTTAATCATTCTCTTGTGTACCCAGTCCAAACCCTTTACATAATCTATATATTTACCTAATTTTTGGATGGAAACCTATTTTCCCTCTGTATGAGTATTGTGTAAATCCCTAAGTTTCTGTGCCTCTTGCTCTTTTTTTCTTAATATTGCTCTTGAGTTAAGTTTAAGAATTGTTAAATTTTTTTCTGTCTCAGTGAAAGGGTTACAGGTTTAAACTTCATCTTACTTCATGAACAACTTAATACAAACAGCAGTCAAATAAACTTGGCAAGGGTAGAGACAAAAATAAAATCCAACACATATTGTTTCAGTTTAGCCCTTTATTGATTCCATATGCTAAGTCTCAAAGGAAATATTCAAGATTCCTCTTTCACATAAGCTGACAGAAATATTTAACCATAAAACTCAGCCACAGTCAATGAGCAAATGGCTTTCAGTTTCCAGATCAATTTATACAATGAAGACACCCACAGCTGAGTATTACTGATGAGGTGAGGTAAAAAGTTAGCAAACGAAACCAATATTAAAGCTGTGTTTTACCACAACCATATTGCAGTTTTGTTCTGTGAAACACCTCGCCTGAGAATCTGGGAACAATTTAAGGACTAGAGTGATCCAAAACCAAAAAGGCAACCAAAGAAATTCATCAGGTACGAAGTTACAATTTTATTCAGAAGCTAAAAATCGTAATTAATTTAATCTTCTATTTATTACACTTCAAAACTGTTTTGAAAGTAATTTGAATGAATTTTGATTGTGTTTCCATGAAAGAAAATATACATAAATTGAAGATTCCAAAGGACATATTTAAATTGCATTTTCACCCAGATTGGAAAAAATGCTGCAATTTTCATTCATCATCATAAACCAAACTTTGTAAATTGGTCATTTCGTAACAAACACTCCATTTCACAGAAAGACCAAGTATAAAAATCACAATGATTTAATTACAGTTAATTTAATGGTATTTTAGTCTTATTATTTTAAAATCAGCAAAATTATCTCAACATTCCAAGAAAGGAATATAGTTTGATACAACAATAATGGGATCAGGTTACTCATTATCTGATGTGTTTTTCAATGACTCGGTCATTGGCCTCCAGAAAAGAATTTATATTGCAGGGATGTCCGGCTCCATTTCCTTCATCCTCGACAAACAATACTGCTTTTACTCAAACTAAATGATCTTCTGGAAGTTCAAATTGTATCATGCTAATCGTATAATATTTCCTGAAGTAATTACTAAGGTGTTTATATAGATTAAACTAAGAAGTGTGATTAGTTACAACTGTATATATTTAGTAATACTTCAGTTAACTTAAAATGGCAAAACATTACTTGCAATAGGTAGTTATCTGCAGATATGTCAGTTCATTCTTATTTTGACTAAAAATTACTGTTATATAAAATGTATACATCAAATAATTTATTCCTGCAGAGGAATGTGCCTGTTCTGCATTAGGACTTTTAACATGATTTATTTTTAAAACCTCGATATAATCTGAAACAGTTAAAATATGGAAGCATACAAGAGGAGAGTTAAGTTTTATAACAACAATCTTAAAATTAAACACAAATCTGAGGTCCACAAATAAGATGTTAAACATTATGCTAATAGCTAAATGAAGGATTTTTTTGCCTCGTGAAGGCTTCTTTTCAACTCAATAAAACAGAACTAACATTTCAGAAGTGCTTTTGCCTAATGATAAATTAACACATATACAATTAAAACAAGTCAACACAAAGCAAGTCCGATCAGCATGACCAATCAGACTACTGTGCTTTGCTGTTAATAATTCAAAACAAAATAAAAGCAGCACCACTAAAACAAACCGTCAATTTAATGCAGCCCTACAAAAACAATGATTCAGTACAAAAATTTAAGGTGAAGCATGCATTTTTAAAGGAAACACATGGAAAGACTTATCAAACTGAACTTCGTAAAGTCAAGAAAAGAACTGCATTTGCAGAGAAAAAAATTAAAAGTTCATTTTTACTATCAGTTTGGAAAACTATACCCCACTAAGCTACCATATAAAAACAATTTCTTTCTTATCCTATATAGAAAACCAAATTTGACAAGTATATAAAAATGCAACATGGGCCATAATAGACCCTCCACACCTCCCCTCTCTCCTGATGACAGTGATGCATCCTCGGTTAGAAGTCAACAGGTGCCAGTACATTGTATTCTTCATGCATAAAATCTGATGGCAAATTATCATAAGTCATTGAGTCATGGAAATGTACAGCATGGATACAGGCCCTTCAGTCTAACTTATCCGTGCCGACCAGATATTCTGTATCAATCTTGTTCCATTTGCCAGCATTTGGCCCATATCCATCTCAACCCTTCCTGCTCATGTAACTATCTAGATGCCTTTTAAATATTGTAAATGTACCAGCTGCCACCACCTCTTCTGGCAGCTCATTCCTATATGCACCACCCTCTGCGTGGGAAAAGTTGCCTCTTAAGTCCATTTTAAATCTTTTCCCTCTCACCCGAAACCTATGCCCTAGACTCCCCTACACTGTGAAAAAGACCTTGGCTATTCACCCTCTCCACGCCACTTATGATTTTACAAACCTGTATAAGGTCATCCTTCAGTCTCCACGCTCCAGGGAAAATAGCCCCAGCCTATTTAGCATCTCCCTACAGCTCAAATTCTCCAAGCCTGGCAACATCCTTGTAAATCCTTTCTGAACCTTTTCAAGTTTCACAACATCATTCCTATAGCAGGGAGACCAGAATTGCACACATTATTCCAAAAGTGACCTAACCAATGTCCTGTACAGCTGCAACATGACCTCCCAACTCCTACACTCAATGCACTGACCAATAAAGACAAGAGTACCAAACGCCTTCTTCACTACCCTGTCAAGCTGCGACTCCACTTTCAAAGAAGAGCGAATACGCACCTAAGGTCTCTTTGCTGGGCAACACTTCCAGGACCTTACCATTAAGCGTATAAGCCCTGATTAGCCTCACCAAAATGCAGTACCTGACATTTAGTTAAATTAAACTCCATTTGCCACTCTTTGGCCCATGTGCCTATCTGATAAAGGACCCATCGTACTCTGAGCTAACCTTCTTTGCCGTCCACTTCACCACCAGTTTTGGTGTCATCTGCAAACCTACTAACTGTACCTCTTCTATTCATATCCAAATCATTCATATAAATGACAAAAAAAAAGTGGAGCCAGCACTGATCTTTGTGGCACACCACTGGTCACAGGCTTCCAGTCCAGAAAGCAATCCTTCACCACAAGGGGATAACACAGTGTGGAGCTGGAAGAACACAGCAGGCCAGGCAGTATCTGAGGAACAGGAAAGTTGATGTTTCGGGTTGGGACCTTTCTTAAGAAATGGAGAGGGGGAAGGGAGCTCAGAAATAAATAGACAGAGGAGGGGTGGGGCTGGGAAAGTCAGGTGAGACGGTGATAGGTGAATGCAAGTAGTGAGTGGTGGGAATTGGTCAATGGGATAGCAGGAGTGGATAGGTGGAAGAGAAGATGGACACCTTCACCATGACCCTCTGTCTCCTACCTTCGAGCCAATTTTGTATCCAAGTGGCTAGTTCCCCCCATATTCCACGTAATCTAATTTTGCTAACCAGTCTCTCATGCAGAACCCTGTCGAACGCCTTACTGAAGCCCATATTGACAATGTCCACCGCTCTGCCCTCATCAATCTTCTTCATCACTTCTTCGAAAAACTTAATCAAGTTAGTGACACACAATTTCCTATGCACAAAACCATGTTGACTCTCCCTAATCTGTCCTTACCTTTCCAAATACATGTCTCTCAGAATCCCCTCCAACAACTTATCCATCATTGGACACTTTTCAAGATACCACTGTTTATTTCTCCAAGTATCCAACTTCCACATTCTTCTGCACAGTAAACACTGACACAAAATACTTGTTTAGTATCTCACCTATCTCCTGCTGTTCCATGCACAGGCAGCCTTGTTAATTTTTAAGGGGCCCTACTCTCTCCCTAGTTACTCTTTTTCCCTTAATGTATTTGTAGAATCTCGTTGGATTCTCCTTCACCCTATCTGACAAAACTATCTGATCTTCCCTTTCTGCCCTCTTGATATCCCTCCTGAATATACTCCTACTGCCCTTATACTGCTGTAGGGATTTACTCGATCCCAGCTATCCATACCTGACTTATCCCTGGGATAGCAGGAACTGCAGATGCTGGAGAATCTAAGACAACAAGGTGCAGAGCTGGATGAACACAGCAGGCCAAGCCGCATCAGAGGAGCAGGAAGGCTGACGTTTCGGGCCTAGACCCTTCTGAAGAAGGGTCTAG
>NC_063347.1:18322766-18336248 GCF_021869965.1 Rhincodon typus
CTAGACCCTTCTTCAGAAGGGTCTAGGCCCGAAACGTCAGCCTTCCTGCTCCTCTGATGCGGCTTGGCCTGCTGTGTTCATCCAGCTCTGCACCTTGTTATCCCTGACTTATGCCTCCTCCTTTTTCTTGACCAGTGTCTCAACTTCTCCAGTCATACAGCATTCCCTACACCTACGAGACTTGCCCTTCACACTAACAGGAACAAAGGAACATTGTGTCTCTGAACTCTCGTTATATCATTTTTGAAGGCCTTCCATTTTCCAGCCATCCTTTTATCTGAAATTAGCTACCCACCCCACCATCAACTTTTAAAGTTCCTGCGTAATCACATCAAAATCGGCCCTCCTTTGATCCAATGGCTTTGTCAAGTACAGAAGGCATTTTGTCAATGCTAAGTTCATTTGGGTTCAACACTACTATTAGACTCCCTTAACTGCTTTACAATTGAACTTGATTTGATTCATCCATTGTCTTTGTAAATTAAATGCAGTAATGTTAATTTCTTGTTTTAGTAGGGATACCTTCTACAATGGACATATCACTAAAAGAAACCCCATAATACCATGTTCCACTGTTGCCACAAAAATAGAAATCATGCTAACATCAGAATTATGCTCAAACAACATTAAAATTTACCGAACAGGGACAATGTGATCAGATCATATTGATCCAAGATGAAATAATGGAACAGAGCCGTTTCAGCCTGAAATTTTGATGAAGCATGAAAATGGATGTTAGGATACAATGCAGGATTAACATATGCCAAAACAGGGTTTGCAATATTATGGGAGGCTCATCCAAGTTCAGCTAACCTGCACTAGTTAATGTTAACCTCAACTCCCACCTCTTGAAATTTTGATCAGAGTGAAGTAAAGCAAGTTTGACCTGGAAAAGATACAAGAATTGAACAATGCTTGAAGCTGATTCCAAAGTTCTCTGGAACAGCGCTGGAAGCCTTGAGCAGGAGGGGGATAGAAAACAGGTCCTTTATCCACATGGAGGAGGAGTTTCTCCAACATGCACCATGAAGTCAAGGGGAAAAACTCAGTATGGAAATTGATGCAAGCAGTGTAGTCTCAAGTATCTCACCCAATCTGTACCATGAGCCTTACACACTGCTCAATTCATTATATTCTCATCATTAATCCACCAATTTCCACCAATCATGACTCACATTTAATTTTCATAGCTTCGTAAGAACAAAACACTGCAAATGCTGGAAATTTGAAATAAAAAAAAACTAAAATGCTGGACATAGCAAGTCAGGCAATGCTATTTCCGTCTTCACAGATGTCAATGTTTCAGGTCAGTGTCCCTTTTTTTAAGAACTGGAACTGCTCAGGGATATAACACATTTAAAACCAGACTTGGAAAAGTTTCAGGATGAAAGAACAAACAGAAAAATCTGTGACAGGGTGAAAGGCAAGAATGCAAATAATATGATCTCATCTTTACAGGTTTCTGTTCTCAATATCAAGTTCAATGATTGCTAATCATATCTCTGCCCTCACTTCTTCTAAAGACGTCAGCTCCGTCTGCTCTCCCACTTTTATATACTGGAAACATATTTTCTTCCTTTCCTTGATCCATCACCATCTCTTTTTAACGAAACCCCTTTTTATTAATTATTATGCGATATACTCAGCAGGTTAGGCAGCATCTGTAGAGAGGAAAAGGAGTGCTATCATTCCAGGTTGATGATCATTCATCAGACATTTGCATATTTACAGCATTTTCTATTTATTTTAGACTCTGCACCATTTAACTTTTGTACCATCTCCCCACACCCCTAGCCCCTCACCTCAATCATCCTTTTTCCCTTTTAACCACTACCTGACCTGAAGCATTAACTTGTCTTTCTGCAGATGCTGCCTGTTGGGCTGAGTTATTCCGGCAGTTTCTACTTTAATTCTTAGCTTCACCTCACCCTCTCATACAAATCACTGCTGCATCTTCATATACACATCTCTCAGATTCTACACACTATTAGCTAGCAGGCATGACAAGCACAGCATACGACCCTTACATACTTTTCTCTCTTGTAGGACAAATTAGCACACAATTGCAGGCAACAGCACTTAATTGGCAGCACTGACACAACCGTACACTCTCACTCTGCTGAAAGATAGAAAGCTTACTGATGTGGTAACAGTTGACACCATTGTTAGCAGAAGAGTTGAGAGCTCCAATCTAATCCTCCCTTTCAGCATCTGACATTGCTCACATCCCTCAATCGTTCCTGATTTACAAGCTGCAGATGGTGTAAGCTTGCAACTCATACATTAACCCCACTGCCGGACCACACTCACCATAATCACACTGTTTTACCTTTCTCCAATCAGATAATCAAGAATTGCAACTTGGTGAGGCAATATTGCAGGAGCAAGAAGAGGAGGAAAAGACTTGTGCTGAAGAAACCCTGTCACTTTCTCACACTTGCAGAAACCAGATCAGACATTTGCATGACACTATCGAAACTTGAATAGAGGAGGGATCTGTACATGGTGAAACATTTGAGCATAAATGGGCTGTAGCCAAGAGAGGGAGAAAGGTAGTGCAAATGCAGTTTGCCAGAGGGCAAAAGGACACAAGGGTTCAGTTGCAGAGGACTCAATTGAGGAATATGATGGGACAACATGCAAAAACAACTGGTGAATATACATACGTAAAATTCTTGGTGCATTGCAGCCTGCTGAAAAGCCTGTAGTCAGCGTCAAGGATATGAAGTAGTCCAACAACAACCTTGAACATAGTGTCACACAGAGCCTGCAGCTTGTCCTTCCCAGTGCAGATATGGTGGGCAATCACGCAAACACAATTATAGACCCAACCACGAAGCAATGTCTGATAGGTATCTCAGCTTTCATTGCAACACAAGCAGAAGCCATCTGAACATTGCAACTGTAGCTCCAGATGAAGTTTTGTAAACTCAGCTTGCTGCCATACAAGCTCAGACTACTTCCTTCATGGATGTGGATATCAGTGTTCAATGAGGCTTAGTGGATGTCAGTGTTCAATGAGGCTTAGTGGATTTCAGAGTAGCCTAATAAATGAAGCAAAGTGTGTTGTTGAACATTAAGTGAATGTGGGAAACCGAGAGAATTCGGTTACTGTAAATCAGGAACAAGAACAGAATTTGCTGAAAAAGTTCAGCAGATCTGGCAACATCCGTGAAGAAAGTTTTGAGGAAGGGTCACTGAACCCAAAACGTTAACTCTGCTTTTTCTTCACAGATGCCGCCAGACTTGCTGAGCTTTTCCAGCAACTTCTGCTTTTGTAATTGAATGGGGGAATTAGATGTGCATTCACTGGTACTGCAGTCAGATAAGATGATCATAGACAGCTCAGCTAGAAAACAGTTCTGAGGCCCTGCTTTCCATATACCTAGTCGCAGAGGCTACACCCTCACTATGACAAGGATGTGGAAAATGCAGCTGACTGCATAGAAGTTTTGGTGACCTTTCCATACAACAGTGGGAGCTGAGTTGAGAGATGTTGGAGATGTCTTAAAGACAGAGTCACAGAGTTTTTACAGCACGGAAAGAGGTTCTTTGGCCCATCATGTACGCACTACCCACCAAACAAAACGTCATTTGCTCCAGACCAAAAGGAGCTCAAGACAAAAAGATTTAAGGCCAAGGTTGTCCTCACAAAGCTGCAGGTCTACCTCGAAGAAGGTAACAGATTTCAATGAGAACACTATTTCTGCCTTAGAGTAAACAGTCAAATTGTTCACTGAAAACCGTGGGATGAATATGGTCCTCCTTCTTCTCAGCACTGCCTCTGCATATGATGCAAGCCAACTACAGCACCAATGATTGAGAACAAGTGAGTACCAAGGCCTTCACAGCATGTGATTTTTTAAAATTCTTTCATGGGATAAAGATGGTAAGGCCAACATTTTTTGCCTATCGCTAATTATCCTCAAGATGGTGGCAGTGAACTGCCTACTTGAACCAAATTTGGGACTGGGTATGTGAGTTGGTGATAGCTCTCCATGCTCCCAAACATGTTTCACTGTGCAAAGTTTAGAGACAGTGTTAACTGAAATGCTGGAATCAAAAATGATGCCAAAAGAGTTGAATTATCATTAGGAGTTTAACTGACACCATAATCTGCCTCACCTGCAACCTTCAATGATGCTTAAAACCTACCCCAAGAAGAGTCTGAAGCAGTCAGCACTAGAAGTCTGTATCAATGGTGCAAATGCCATTTTGAACCTGAAGTGCTTACAATATATACACTCCGAAACAGAAGTTGCATGCTGCTCAACTTGGCTTCATCTCAGCTAAAGGAAATTAAGTTGAACTTCAAAAAAAAGAATTGAAACAAGATCTACATAAAGAGTTGCTCAAACATGACACCAAATCTATTGCTGGGGAGACATTTCAAATTACTGCATCTTAACCTGGGGACTAATGAACAATGATCTAATCCAAATCCATCTCAATACCCTCCTTAATTATCCTTGGACCACTAACCACAAGATAGATGACAATTTAACTTAAACTGACAGACTATGCCAACAGACATAGTGCAGCAATATACATTGTTTAAAAAATAACAGAAACCCAAGGTCTACCAATACCATCAGTATTGGCTTGCTAATAGAGAAGCAGAGAATAGGAATAAGTCAGTCTTTTCCAGGCTGGCAGGATGTCATGAGAGGTGTGCCACAGGTGTCAATATGGGGCTTTCAACTTTTTAAAATTTATGTAAATGATTTGCTTAAGGGATCAAAGATATGTAGCTAAGTCTGCTGATGCAATAAAGATAGGTAGGAAAGTGAGTTGTGAAGAGGACATAAGGAGCCTACAAAGGGATATAGATAGGTTAAGTGAATGGGCAAAGACCTGGCGAATGGGGTACAATATGGGAGTGTGAAATTGTCCATTTTGGCAGAATGAATAAAAAGGAATTGTACACAGTGACAGGATGCAGAGAAATCTGTTGCCCTAAAGCATGAATCAGACAAGGTTAGTATGCAGATACAACAAGTAATGAGGAAAACCAATAGAATGTTGTGGTTTATTGAGAGGGAAATTGAATGCAATGCTCCGGAGATTATGCTTTGGTTAAAGAGGGCATTGGTGAAATCACATTTGGAGTACTGTGTACAGTACTGATCGCTGTATGGTAGGATGTTAATGTGTTGGAAGCTGTTCAGAAAGGGTTTATTAGACTAACACCTGGAATGAGCAGATTGTCTTGTGAGGAAAGATTAGACTGGCTAGGCCTGTAACCTCTGGAGTTCAGAAGAGTCACAAATGACTTAATTGAAACACATAAGATCCTGAGGGGACCTGATCAGTTGAATGCTGACAGAACTGGGAAGATGGGTTACAAAAAAAAGGGTTGCACATTTAAAACATTCATAACAAAACAGAGACAAGGAAACTTTTTTTTTTCATGTCAGAGGGTTGAGAATCTCTGGAATTCCCTTCCTCAAAAAGCAATGAGTGTGTGCAGAATCTTTAAATATTTTTTAGGGAGAGGTTGATAGATTCTTGATTACGAAGGAATAAGAGAATGTCAGATATATGCAGGAACATAGCATGAAGTTAAAATCAGATCAGCTATGATCTTATTGAATGGCAGAACAGGTTCAAAGGGGGAAGTGGCCTACCCTTGTTCCTTGTTCATATGTAATCTAATACTCTTAGTCCTCTTATACACAGTAGACCAAAATTATAACGTGATGCTTCGAGCTTTGAAATATACAATGCTTTCATTAAAGCTTCAATTCGTTGGCGATCTTTAGTCAAGAGGGCATTTCATCATAAGTATAACTTTGACTCAAGGAGAAACTACTTCACAATAAGGAGGCATCACAAAAATATAATGATTATAGTTCTACAGAATTAACTAAATGCTGTTCAAAGACTTCAGGTAGCACTGGCATTATGAAATTATTGAAATGAAGTGATTCATTCTATTAAAAAATAATGTATACCTGCGAATATGTAAGGTATTCCAATCAACATTCTCTACACACTGAAGTGGTCTGGCACCAAAACATTTCCTGCCAGGTCAAAATACAAACAGCACTGCACTGAATCCTCAGCTGAAATCATGTGCTGATGTTCTGGGCTAACTCACAAACATCTGACAGAGATAACAACATTACATTTGAGCCAAGCTGACATTCAAAGATCCTATAAGATTACCGAAGATTGTTCATCTTGGCAGTTCAGTCAAAGGTCCTCTCTGAAACATCAAAAACTAACCAAAATTAACTGGTCCTGATCTAATATTCTCTTGCTTAAATTTGCTTCATATAAAGATTTGATCAGGTAAAACAAAATCGTATTAACTTGTCATACGTAACATTAGGTGCTATATAGACATAAATCTTCAGTTTCTTCCACACCTAAAATACCTTCTGGTTTCCATCAACACAGCTGCATGCCTATGTGATTTAAAATGCAGTGTTCAACGTAGTGCTTAAAGCATATTGTTGAACACCAATGTTGCCTTGTCAATGTCAACCTGTGATACCAGTGAATTGTTGGCATTGTATCCTGACAGAGAGACTGAGTAGTCAGCTGCATCCTGCTTACCGACACATCAAATGAATGGTATGCTATTTACAAGCACACTAACCTGTTCTGTGCCATAGCTCAAATGTATTTGCAAGGCTAGATATCACAAAGGACTTCCTCGTAATCCACCTGTCCTGAGCCCATCCGTCCTGCCAGTAATCCCTCTCCGTCTGAACAAAATGTTATCAGTCATTAGTAACACACAACGAATTCACAGACATAGAGTCAATAATCAATCCTTTCTTTGGGTTGGTTACATTGCACAAAAACCCACAGGTAATATCCCTTTGTCTTTTTTAATATAGACATTTAGTGGATTGTGATCCTATGGGAGGTGCAAGTTGGCAATTAAACAAGTTTTCACCTTACCCCTGAAATTTTCTGGCTGAACCAAACGAAATTATTCAATATTCCAGCACAACATACAGGATATTGATTTTCAGGGCTATCTTAAAGATCAGAGAGATCTAAAAGATAAAGCCCTAAAATGGAGTAAAGCCAATTTTGAGGGTATTAGGCAAGAACTTCCAGAAGATGATTGGGAGAGGCTGTTCGCAAGTAAAGGGATGATTGGAAAGCGGGAGGCCTTAGAAAACGAGATAACCAGAGCTCAGATAGTATGTTCCTGTTAGTATGAAGGGCAAATCTGGTGGGTATAGCGAATGCTAGATGACTAGAGAAATAGAGGCTCTAGTCAAGAAAAAGGATGAGGCATATGTCATGTATAGACAACTGGGCTCAAATGAGTCCATAGAGCAGTATAAGGGCATTAAGAGTATGCTCAACAGAAAAAACAAGAGGGCAAAAAGGGTACATAAGATATTTTTGTAAAATACGTTTAAGGAGAATCCAATGAGATTCTACAAATACATTAACAGTAAAAGAGTAACTAAGGACAGAATACGGCCCCTTAAAGATCCACAAGGCTGCCTGTGTGTGGAACTGCAGGAGATAGGTGAGATATCAACAAGTTTTTCGCGTCAGTATTTACCATGGATAAGGATACAGAAGCTAGACAACTTGGGGAAATAAATTGTGATAACTTGAAGACTCTCCATATTACAGAAGAGGTGGTGCTGGACGTCTTAAAATGCATAAAGTTGGATAAGTCCCTAGGACCTGATCAGATGTATTCCAGAACTTTGTTGGAAGCTAGAGAGGAGATTACTGGGCCCTTTGCTGAGATAGTTGTATCATCAATAGCCACAGGTGAGGTATCAGAAGACTGGAAGTTGGCTAATGTGGTGCCATTATTTAAGAAAGGTCACAAGGAAAAGCCAGGGAACTACAGACCAGTGAGCCTAAGTTGTTGGAGGGGATTCTGAGGGACAGGATCTACATGCATTTGGAAAGGCAATGACTGATTAGGGAGAGTCAACAATGGCTTTGTGCATGGGAAATCGTGTCTCGCTAACTTGGTTACATTTTTTGAAAAAGTGTCGAAGAAGATTGATGAAGGCAAAGTGGTAGATATTTTCTATATAGACTTCAGCAAGGCATTCGACAAGGTTCCACATGGTAGACTAGTTAGCAAGATTAGATCACATGGAATCCAGGGAGAGATAGCCAACGGGATAGAAAATTGGTTGAAAGTAGGAGACAGGGAGTGGTGGTGGAGGGTTGCTTTTCAGATTGGTGGCCTGCGACCAGCTGTGTGCTGAGTCCACTGCTTTTTGTCATTTATATAAAGGATTTGGATGTGAATAAGAGGTATAGTTGGTAAGTTTGCACATGACACTAAAATTGGTGGTGTAGTTGACAGAGAAGAAGGTTATTTCAGAGAACTACTGGATAAACAATTTAGATAGATGTGAAGTGTTGCATTTTGGTACGGCAAATCAGGGCAGGATATATACAGTTAATCACAGAAGCACAGAATCATAGACTCCGTACAGTGTGGAAACAGGCTATTTGACCCATGGAGTCCACATCGACCCTCCCAACAGCATCCCACCCACATCCACCCCCACATCCTATACCTGTAACCCTGCATTTTCCATGGGTAATCCACCTAGCCTGCACATCCTGGACACTAGGGGCAATTTAGCATGGCCAAGCCACCTAAGCTGCATATTTTTGGACTATGGGAGGAAACTGGAGCACCTGAAGGAAACACATGCAGATACAGGGAGAAAGTGCAAACTCCACACAGACAATTGCCCAAGGGTGGAATTGAACCCGGGTCCCTGGCGCTGTGAGGCAGCAGTGCTAATCACTGAGCCACGATGTCGCCCATAATGGTAGGGCCTTGTGGAGTGTTGCCAAATAAAGGGACCTGGGGTGCAGCTGCATAACTCCTTGAAAGTGGAGTCGCAGGTAGACAGGGTGGTGAAGGAGAGGTTTGGCATGCTTGCCTTCATTGGTCAATGCATTGAGTATAAGAGTTGGGATGTCATGTTGCAGCTGAACAGGACGTTGGTGAGGCCACTTTGAGAATAGTGTGTTCAATTCCGGGTCTCCCAGCTACAGCAAACAAATTGTTGAACTTGAAAGGATTCAGAAAAAATTTACAAGGATGTTGAAGGGATTGGAGGGTTTGAGACCTATAGAGAGAGGCTGAATGCCTCTTTTTTTCCCTGGAGCGTCAGAGGCTATGGGATGACCTTATAGAAGTTTATATCCATGACAGGCATGGATAGTCTGAATGGCCAAGGTCTTTTTCCTAGGATAGGCGAGTTTTCCGGTCGAAGGCATAGATTTAAGGCGAGCTGGGAAAGATTTAAAAGGGACCTGAGGGGCAACCTTTTTATGCAGGTAGTGGTGCATGTATGGAATGAGCTGCCAGAAGAATTAGTGTAAGAGGGTACAATTATATTTATTGGGTACATGAATATGAAAAGTTTAAGAGGGATACCGGCCAAGTGGTGGTGAAGGGGACTGGATCAGTTTAGGATATCCAGTTGGCATGGGCGATTTGGACCAAAGGATCTGTTTCCATACTGTTAAACATTTATTGACTCAATAAGAGAAGAAACACACTTCCTCATGATAAAATTATCCTGTTTCATTTCATAAGCTGTCTGCCCATCAGTTGGAGTCATAGGGAAACAGACCCTTGAGTCCAACTAGTCCATGCCAACTCAAGTTTCCCAAACTAAACTAGTCCCATTTGCCTTTGATTGATTGATGGTCATGTGTACCGAAGTGCAGTGAAAAGCTTTGTTTGCTAGCAATACAGGCAGATGATAGTAAGCAAGGATGTACACATCTAAAAAAACTTAGACAGAGGCATACAGGTTGCATTGCACAGGACGTGCACTAGGCGAGATCAACATTAGCAAGATCATTTTTATTTGAGGCGAGAGGGTCCATTCATCAGTCTAATAACAGCTGGGAAGAAGCTGCTCCTGAACCTGCTTGTGCATCTGTTCAGGCTTCAGTATCTTCTGCCTGACAGGAGACATTGTAGGAGATCATTACCAAGGTGTGACGGGTCTTTGATGATGTTGGCAGCCTTCCTGCAGCAGCAAGCCATGTAAGTGGAGTCCATGGATGGAAAGTTGGCTTCTGTGATGGTTTGGTCTGTGCACACCACCTTCTGTAGTTTTTTTTTACGGTCCTGGGGAGAGCAGTTGCCATAACAGGCCGTTATACACCCAGACAGTATGCTTTCAATTGTGCATTTGTAGAAGTTGGTGAGGGTCCTTGCGGACATGCTAAATTTCTTGAATCACCTGCGAAAGAAGAAGCGTTGTTGTGCCTTCTTGACTGTTGCATCTACATGAGAAGTCCAGGACAGGTTGTCGGTTATCATCACTCCAAGGAACTTGACAGTCTCCACCCTCTCAACCTCAGTTCCGTTGATGTAGATGGGGGCGTGTTCTCCTTCTTTCTTTCTGAAGTCAATGATCAGTTCTTTAGTTTTGCCGATGTTGAGAGAGAGATTGTTCTCATTGCACCATGTCACCAAGCACTCTATCTCCCTTTTGTATTTTGACTCGTCATTGTTAGATATTTGTACTACTACGGTGGTGTCATCAGCAAACCTGTAGATGACGCTCGTTCAGAATTTGGCAACACAGTCATGAGTGCATAGGGAGTACAGTGGGGGGCTGAGGATGCATCCTTGGGTGGCTCCAGTGTCGAGTCTCATTATGGAGGAGGTACAGTTAACTATCTTCACTGATCGTGGTCTGTGGGTCAGAAAGCCAAGGATCCAGTTGCAGAGGGCGGAGCTGAGACCAAGGTCATGGAATTTTGAGATCTGTCTGAAGGGGATAATGGTGTTGAAGGTGGAGCTGTAGTCAATGAGCAGGAGTCTGATAATAGGTGTCCTTGTTGTCTCGATGTTCCAGGGATAAGTGCAGGGCTAGGGATATGGCATTCATTGTGGACCTGTTACGTCAGTAGGCAAATTGTAGGGGATCAAAGCAAGCTGGGAGACTGGAGTTGATGTGGGCCATGACCAGCCTCTGGGCAGTAGTCGTTAAGACACATTGCATATGCTTTCTTAGGTACAGGGATGATGGTGGTCTTCTTGAAGCAGTTGGGGGCTTCGGCATGTAGGAGGGAGAGGTTGAAGATTTGGTGAATACCTCTGCCAGTTGGTCCACAGAGAATCAGAGTGCTTGCCCTGGGTCACCGTCTGGGCCTGTCGCTTTCCTTGGTTTGACTACTAGGAAGACCAATCTGATATCTGTATTTGACCCATATCCCTCTAAATCTTGCTGTTCTTGTCCAAATATCTTTTTAATGTTGTAACTATACCTGTACCTACCATTTCCTCTGGCATTTCATTTCACAAATGAACCACACTCTGTGTGTGTGCAGCTTGGCTTTAAATATGACACAAGACTCGTGAAATCTGTAAGGTCCTGACAATGGTGAGTGCCTCAACCTCAACGACAGAACAATTCCCTGTGAAAGGCACCTCAAGATCACAGTTGCATAATTAATTCTTCAGAGTTCTGTGGATTCGCCCGATTTATCAAGTCTGTCATGTAGGGATTGGTAGTGTTTTAATCTTCCATTACAAAGAATGTCATTTTAGAGTCAATTTTACTTCCAAGAGACATCGCTTCTCTCTCCCAAAAGATATTCTGATGCCATCTTCACCCCACTTCTGAATCTTGCTTATCAACAATAACTTTATCGAACTGCTTGTGAGGGACGCTTACAATGAGGTACGCCTGTAAGAAACCAATGCCTCCCCCAGCATGTCAATGTAGTTATCAGCTGGTCACTATGCACCCGGCAAGAGCAAACCTACGAGACTGACAGCAAATTCAGAATCATGACTGAAATATTGTGCAAAACAATTCATCGTAAAATGCAGGTGTATTGCCATTACACTCTTGTATGTATTACAGTGATATGTACTGCCCATTAAAGAGTAGTTTCATAACTCAGATTTTCAATTAACACGGGTGCCAAACAGTAGTTAAATTAACAAGTGCTGCTTCCAGTCAGCATATTCTAAAGATGTTATATTAAACCAGTTTCCTTATGTGCTATAAAACGAAAATTTGCCTTCACCATAGTTCAACAACTTGTATTCATATATCATCATTAACCTGAAAAAATATTCCAAGCTAATCACAGGTGCATTATCAGATAAAATCTGAAAAGCCATAAGAGATATTTGTTTAGATGACAAAAAGAAACCTGATTAGAAAGGTAGGTTTTAAGGAGAGCATTGAAGGAAGACAGATGGAAATGTTTTGGGGAAGAATTTTAGAGCTTAGCTATTTAGTTACTGAAAGCATGGCTACCGACAATGGAGCAACTAAAAAAATCAGATTTCTCAGAAACCCAGAATTAGAGGACCTTACATAGCCAAGATGGTAGTGGGGAAATTCCAGGTATGGACAGATTTTAAAACAAGTATGAGAATGATAAAACTGAGGCATTGCTTGATTGAGAAATAATACAGGTCAGCAAGCACAAGGATGAAGAGTTGACAGGAATTTAAATTTAGCCAACAATATTATGGATGACCTCAAGCTTATGAAGATTTGTAAGTGTTTGATCAGACCAGGAGTGTTTTTGAACAGTCAAGTCTAAAGGTAACCAAGATATAATCAAGGGTTTCAGAAAATGAGCTAAGGCGTGGTTGAAGTCAGACAATCTTTGATATGGCACAAATCTGTGATGATCATATCTGGATCAAATATGACACCAAGGTTGTTACCTGCCTGGTTCAGCCTCAGACAGTGCTTGGGAGAGGGATGTTATCAGTGGCTTAAAAAAAGATGTTGTCTTGAGGACCGAAAACAATGTCTTCCACTTTTCCATCATTTGGTTGGAGTAAATTTCTAGTCAGATGTCAGACACAAAGTCTAGAGTCATTTAAGCAACAGTGGAAGGATTGACAGAGGTATTTGTGAGGCAAAAATGGCTGCATACACATAGAATCTCTCACTGCGACAGCTTATGAAGGTTTACCTGCAAAATTCAAAACCTTTGATGTTCAAAATGTTGTAGTTTGGTGCCTCTTATTGATGTACTTCTCAAAAACTGCTTAATCGAGATGATTACATAAAGGACACGGCAAAGAAACATGACCAAACGGAGAGACAGCAAGAACTGCAGATGCTAGATTCAGAGATAATACAGTATGGAGCTGGAGAAGCACAGCAGGCCAGGCAGCATCAGAGGAGCAGGAAAGTTGACGTTTTGGGTTGGGACCCTTCTTCAGAAATGGGGAAGGGAAAGGGAGCTCAGAAATAAATAGAGAGAAGAGAGGTGGGGCTGGGGAAGGCAGGTGGGATGGGGATAGGTGAGTGTGGGGATTGGTCAGTGAGGTGGGAGGGGCAGACAGGTGGGAGAAAAAAAATGGACGAGTTGTGTCAGGTCAAGGAGGCGGGGATGAGAGGGAGGTTGGACTCATCAGCTGTTGCTGCAGCTTTTGAGGGTTCCCTATCAAATCCAGCCAAACCAACTGGTTGGGTTGGGTGCAGAGCTGGATGAACACAGCAGGCCAAGCAGCATCATAGGAGC
>NC_063347.1:18336648-18348842 GCF_021869965.1 Rhincodon typus
TGATGCTGCTTGGCCTGCTGTGTTCATCCAGCTCTGCACCTTGTTGTCTCGGATTCTCCAGCATCTGCAGTTCCTACTATCTCTGGTTGGGTTGGGGTTCCCTGCGAATCAACAATGCTCAAATGTCATCACATGGGCTGCTACCACAAACAACTCATTGTTAGCCACTAACAGAGCCCACTAGCAGCTATTGATTCTCTCAGGCTGACCTCTACCTATTTCACTTAACTGCCCAACAGTTTTTCTCCCTCTCTGGACTCCATCTCCACCTATTGTTTACTCCTTCCCTCTTCCCCCACCCCTTCTTCAGCATAACCTTTTGCTAGCAACAATCAGTTCCGAAGGGTCACTAGACCCAAGATGTTAACTCTGCTTTCTCTCCACGGATGCTGTCAGACTTGCTGAGATTTTCCAGCAATTTCTGATTTATTGCCAGAGTGTGTCGCTTAAATACCACAAGTTGAGAAAGCCAGTTTAGTGAATTTACTAACATGCATTTAAGTCTTTTAAATCAATCTGTTTGGTTATGTTATGACACATCTCTGGAGCAAGTAGGTCTCAAACCTGGAGCTTCTGGCGTAGAGGCAGGGATACTACTGCAATAGAAGCATTCAATTGTTTAATCTGTGCAGCTAATTAAAAGATTTAATGAATAGATGTTTGCTATGATTGATGAACACTTAAAACATTGTCAAGTCAGCAGTTATATGAAATATCTAACAGGCCAGTAGTGCTATAATGGATCTTGCATAGCTTGCTTGTTTTCCCTATAAATGGAAGTTACCTATATGTCTCTTTTTTTTAACTTCATGGGATGCTGTGTGATTATGAATTACTTGGTCAGTTAAACTAGCATGTCATTATCATTTTCCTTTTCTTTTGATTGGTCAAATCCAGACTCTTAATTGTCTTCTGTGACAGTTTGGTGATTGGTCACTCAGAGAAGGCTGAGTAGGAAGCTCCCAGATAACAGAGGCAATGTTTGACATTGTCTTAAATTGAGAATGTAACAAACTTTTGAGACAGTGGTCAGTGGTTGAGACAGCTTTATTGAATTAATCTAATAAGGGCAAGACCAACCACTGCCTGAAAATATCAAGAAAACAATTGAATACAATCATCAACAGCCAAACTTAGGGGTTTTAGCAACATAAGGGGGAGACTATTCAGCCTTTAATTTTGAGTAATCCTGCAGAAGTATTAAATATTTACCCTTTTCTGTGTAAAAGCAAAGTGTGTTTTGTGTTTGACATGTGAGAGATATTACATCATTTGTCATAAAACATCTTCAAAGGAGGTTCCTCAAAATTGTTCAAGAATTAATTTAGCCATTTTTTCACTTAATGGGTACATCATTGCTACTGGTCATTTTGTTATAGCAACTGAATGTTCTTGTGTGATTTACGGTTTATTTTCTTACATTCATTTTAATTTCATCAGAGACAAAACCATCACCACAAGAATGACCTTCATCACAGGGCTGCCAATATTAATACTTTTCTTCAGTGTAAACATTCATTGTCAAGATAACTATGATAATCCATTTGCTCCACCTCCACGACAACGACGTATTCGTACACCTGTAGAGTCTGATCTATATAGATTCTTTCCCAGAGAGTGTGCTCAAGAATGCCGTTGCACACCATCATTTCCTTTGGCTATGTACTGTGACAATCGAAAACTCAAATATGTGCCCAATATCCCAGCACATGTGCGGTATCTGTATCTTCAGATCAATGAAATTGAAAGTGTGCCAGAAAATGCCTTCATCAATGCAACATTGCTTCAAGAAATTAATCTTAGTCACAATAAATTAAAATCTTCTAAGATACCCAAAGGTGCATTTGGAAAGCTCCAAAATCTGATTGGCCTTAACTTGGATTACAACAAGCTTGAAGAAGTTCCAGTTCCACTACCTAAAACTCTTCAAAGACTTACTTTGGGTTTCAACCAGATTAGTAAACTGCCTGCTGACAATTTTCGTACACTAACTAACGTAACAATTCTGGATCTGAGCAATAACAAACTTCCTGATGGCGCTGTTAAGGGAAATTACCTCGGAAAAATGAAGAGTCTCTTACAGTTAAACCTGCACAGCAACAAGCTTAAATCCATGCCAGCAGATCTTCCATCTTCTCTGCTGCAACTTTCAGTTGAAAATAACTCTATATCATCTATTCCAGAAAATTACTTCAGAAAAACTCCAAACCTCATCTCATTAAGGATGACATACAATAAGCTGAAACAAGTACCATACGGTGTGTTCAATCTCTCGAATTTATTGGAACTGAATCTAGGACACAACCAACTGTCTGAAACCTTCTACGTTTCAAGGCAACTAGAGCACCTGTACCTCAACAATAACCACTTTACAAGTATGAGAAATGTTACGTTACATTTTCAGTAATTAAAAGTCATAATTAAGTTTTAAAAATAAGCAAGATTTGTTCTTACTAAGTTACTTGATAGTGTAGTGATTAAGGTATTATACTTAAATTGCTGTGGCAGTAGTTGAAGTCAAAGAAAATACATGGGATTCGGTCTTGTTTTTCAGTTCTGTGCATTCATTCACAGCCACTTTATACAAAGAGAAAGTTAAATGTGTCTTGCTATGCAATAATTTCACTTCCCTTCAATTCAGCTACAAAATCTCAATGTCAGACTGCAACCTGTTCCCCTGCAATGCTGAATCAGCCCACTTCTGCCCTGTGTTCTTTGCTGTGCTCTCCTCCCCCACACCAGCAACTACTAGTGTACCAAACCATAATCCTTTGATGCTACCCTTCCTGCTGCTATGCTCTGAGTGCAGATCCCTCTCCTCACCCCAACCAAACTTTCTGAAGTGATGGGGATTGTCCACAACTATGATATTCTACCAGTGGGTAATTCGCTTGCTCGACAGCAAACCAGCCTTTCAATTAGCAGCATCTCAATATTCCAAGGACACTTGAACAGTGCTAGCCCACTCCCTCCCTGACGTGTCATAAATATTGTGGACAGAATGTCTGATTGGCAGTAAGATCGTAAGTTGGAACTGTGTAGGCCATTTGGCATCGCAATCCTGCTCTGCTTTTCAACAAAATCTTGGCTGATCTGACTGGTTTTAACTCTTTTTCCCTGTCTGTAGCCATAACACTTGACTCAAAGAACAAAAAGAAACAAAGCATAGTACAGCACATGAACAGGCCCTTCAATCCACCAAGACTAGGCCAACACATGATGCCTTTCTTAAGTAAAAACATTTTGCTGCGACACTCTCCGTATCCCTCTATTCCCTGTATATTCATATATCGGTCAAGATGTCCTTCTTATCGTTGCTATCATATCCACATCCACACCTCCTGTGGCTGCGCATTCCAGGTATTTACCACCCTCTGTGTAAAAAGTGTTCCTCTCACAGAAAGTCATTGAGTCATACAGCGTGGAAACAGATCCTTTAGCCCAACTCATCCATGCTGACCAGGTCTTCTAAACTGAACTAGTTCCATTTACCTGTATTTGGCCCATATCTCTTTAACCTTTCCCCATATATGTATCTACCCAAATGTCTTTTAAACGTTGCAATTGTACTCGCCTCTACCACTTCCTCTGGCAGCTCATTCCATTCTCGCACCACCCTCTGCATGAAAAAGTTGTCTCTCAGGGCCCTTTTAAATCTTTCCCCTCTCACCTTAAACCAACACCCTCTAGTTTTGGACTCCTCTACCCTGGGGAAAAGACCTCTCAAGGTACCTTATCTACACCCCTCATGATTTTATAAGCTTTTATAAGGTGACTCCTCAGCCTCCTACTCTCCAAGGAAACAAGTCCAAGCCTATCCAGCCTCTGCTTATAACTCAAACCCTCTAGTCCTGATAGCATCTTTGTAAATCTTTTTTGCATCCTTTCCAGCTTAATAACATCCTTCCTATAGCGAGGTGACCAAAATTGTATGCACTATTCCAAATGTGGCCTCACTAATGTCTTATACAGATAGAACATGACGTCCCAACTCCGATAATCAATGCCCTGATTGATGAAGGCAAGTGTATCAAACGCTTTCTTCACCACCCTGTCTACCTGTGACAGCACTTTCAACTCCCTTAACCTTACTGCCCTTTACCCTAAACCTATGTCCCCATGTAATTGACTTTTCTACCCGAGTGAAAAGATTCTGACTATGCATTCTATATATACCTCTCATAATTTTATTAACTTCAATCAGGTCGTCATTCATCTTTCAACATTCAAGTGAAAACAAATTAAGTTTGTCCAATCTCTCCTCATAGCTAATACCCTCTGAACCAGGCAACATCCTTGTAAACCATTTCCATACCCTGTCCAAACCCTCCACATTCTTCTGATAGTGTGACAACCAGAACTGTACACAATATCCCAAATGTGGCCTAACTATAATTCTATACAGTTGCAATGTGACTTGCCAATTTTTATACTCTATGCCCTGAACAATGAAGGCAAGCATGCCATATGTTTCCTTGACCACTTTATCCATCATGTTGCCACCTTCAGGGAACCATGGAGCTGTATGGCTAGATCCCTCTGTACGTTGATGATATTAAGGGTAATGCCATTTACTGTATAATTCCTTCCTGCATTAGATCTTCCAAAATGCATCACCTTGCATTTGTCTGGATTGAACGCAATCTGCTATTTCTCCACCAAGGTCTCCGGCCTATCTATATCTTGCTATATCTGCTGGCAATCTACCTCACTATCTGCAGCTTCCCCCAATCTTTGTGTCATCTGAAAACTTTTTAATCAAACCATCTAAATTCTCCTTGAAGTCATATATATATTGCCAACAACAGGGGTCCCAGCAGTGACCTCTGCCGAATGCCACTGGTCACAGATCTCCAATCTGAAAAGCACCCTTCCACCACTACTATCTGTCTTCTATGACTAAGCCAGATTGTGTCCATCTTACCAGCTCACCACAGATCCTATGTGACTTCACTTTTTGTATCAGCCTACCATGATGTCTTGTCAAAGGCATTGCTAAAGTCCATAGAGTCAAGATCCATGGCCCTGCCCTCATCAATCAACTTTGTCATTTCCTCAATCAAGTTTGTGGGACACAACCTTCTCCACACAAAGCCATGCTGCTTATCGCTAATAAACCGATATTATTCCAAATGTGAGTAAATCCTAAGCCTAAGAATCTTCTCCAGTAATTTCCCTACCACTGGCGTGAGGTTCACCAGCCTGTAATTTCCCAGATTATCCCCGTTGCCCTTCTTAAACAAACGGCCAACGTTGGCTATTCTCCAGTCCTCTGACTAAAGAAGAAAGATAGTTTTCGTACAAGGTTCCAACAATTACTCATCTGACTCCCTCAGCATTCTGGAATAGTCCTATCAGGTCCTGGGGACTTGTCGACCTTAATGCTTTCAAAACAGCTAACACAACCTCCTTTTTTTATAAGGACATGTCCTAGAATATCAGCATACCCTTCCAGGACTCACCATTCACCAAGTCCTTCTCCCTTGTGAATACCGATGCAAAGTATTCATGAAAGATCTCACGCACTTTCTCTGGCTCAATATATAAATTCTCTCCTTTGTCCTTAAATGGACCTACACTTCCCCTAACTACCCACTTCCTCCTTATACATGTATAAAACACCTTGAGATTTTCCTTAATCATATTTGCCAGACATTTCACAGCTGATTTTAGCCCTCCTAATTCCTTGTTCGAGTTCTTTCCTGCTTTCTTTGTATTATTTGAGAGCTCTGTCTGTCTTCAGTTTTCTTTCTTATCCTTACATATGCGTCCTGTTTCTTTCTGACTAAGCTCTCAATTTCTCTTGTCACCCAAAGTTCCTGAATCTTGCCATCCTTATCCTTCATTTTCACAGGAAATGCTGGTCCTGAACTCTAATCTACTGGCCTTTAACAGATTCCCACACGCCAAATGTGTATTTACTCTCTAACAGCATCCCTTAAGCTACATTCCCCAGTTCATGCCTAATATTTTCGTGGTTAGCCTTCTACCTATTTAATACTTTCACCCAAAGACTACTCTTGTCCTGATCCATAAATAACTTAAACCTTATAGAATTATGGTCACGGATCCTAAAATGTTCACCCCACCGAAACTTCAATCACCTGGCCAGGCTTGTTTCCCAATCCCAGGTCTAGTATGATTCCTTCCATGTTGGATTAGTTACCTACTGTTTCAAAAAAAACTGTCCTTGACAAACCTAACAAATTTCCCTCTATCCAAGCCCCTGGCACTAAGCCAGTCACAGTCAATATAGGGAAAGTTAAAACTACCTACCACAACAACCCTGTTGTTCTTACATTTTTTCACAACAATTTCAATTGACTCGTTTGTCAATCAAAAATTGGTCTTGCTTTAACTTTAATACAGTCAATGATCCAGTCTCCATTGCTGTCTGGAAAAGAAGATTTTAAACACTATTGACCCTCTTCAGAGGCAAATTTCTTCTCAACAACACCTTAAATGGGAGATCCTTTATTTTAAATTTTTGCCCTGGCTCTAGATGTTCCCATGAGGAGAAATATCCAGACTTACACCCTGTCAAATTTCCTCACAATCTTATGTATTTGAGTTAGATAACTTCTCGTTCTTCTACATGCCACGTGCTGAGGCCCACCTTGCCCAACCTTTCCTTATAAAGCAAACGCCTCATCTCAGCAGCCAGGCTTATTAATCCTTTCAAAATGCTTGTAATGCAAGTATGTCCCTTATTAACAAAGGGGGCCTAAACAGTACAGAAATACTCCAAGTGCAATCTCATCAATACCCAGTAGTGCAATTTCCCAGTACTATTACAGCAAGACTTCTGTACTTTTACATTGCATTCACCATACAATAAAGGCCAACATTCGATTTGCCTTTCCAAATACTTGCTGTATCTCCATACCAACAATTTATGATTTATGGACAAGGACAGCCAGGACCTTCTGCACCCTAGCATTTTACAGTCTCTCTCCACTTATTTAAATTTAAATATTCTGTTTTTCCTTACTTCATGACAAAGCAGAGAACTGCACATTTTCCCACACTTTCCTCCATCTGCCGAATTCTGTCCATGCATTTTGCCTGTCTACATCACTCTGCAAACTCTTCGAATCACCTTCACAATTTGCTTTCATATCTATATTTGTATGATCAGTACATTTGTATTATCAGCAAATCGACAGTAACTCACAAAGGCTTTTCCAACATCATCTAAACCCATTACCTTTACCATTTAGAAGGGTAAGGGCAGCTGGTGCCAGGGAACACCACAACCTGCAAGTTCACCTCCAAACCACATGCCATCCTGACGTGGAACTACATTGCCATTCCTTCATTGTCATTGGGTAGAAATCCTGAAACTCCTTTCCTAAAAGCATTGTGTTGAATCCCTACTTCTCAAGGATTATAGCAGTAAAAGAAGGCTGCTCACCATTTTCCCTGAAACAATTAGGCACAGGAAAGCTAGCATGTGGAACGTGCTTAAAGAAATAAAAAATGTGACGAGACAGTCAGACCCTTCATCCAAATAGTTAGGTACTTTGCCACGGAGTCTACGAGCCATATGCATTTCCCTGCATTAAAGAGAGACAATTGGTTATATGTAACTTGAGGGGCTGCACTTTGCAAGCTTGGGGAACAGCATCATTCTGCAACAAACTCGAGCCAACTGAGTTAACCAACTACCACAAAATAGTAATAAAGAATGACCATAAGCATACTTGTATATTAGGAGACAAGTGGGAATATAACTTGAGAGGTACCACTCTTATCAGGCCAGGGTCAGGGCGGGGGCACGGTGAAGCAAAGCAGCAGACTTCCATGAGCCAACACAAGTCATTAATGATAAATCGTAAGTGGTTGAAAGACTACAGTACTCAATGTGGCATTCCACTATTTACAGACTGGCAACCTGAAAATTTTCTTGACTCAGTTTCCAGCTAATTAGCCAATCCCCTATCCACATTAATCTATCAACCCCAAGAACATGAACCTTTCTTTGTGTAACACCACATTAAATGTCTCTTACAAATCCAACTACACAACATCTAATTACTTCTTTTATCAAACTTTAAACAACAGCAATAAAATTGTAAATCATGATTTCCATTTCACAAAACTGTGCCAACTCTGTCTGTTTGCATTGATTTTCTAAATGTCCCATTGTTACTGTACTTAATAATGAATTTTCTCAATGACAGATCATAACAATCTTATAGGTTCCTGATTTGTGTCTCCAACTTTTCTTGAATAGTGACGTTACACTTGTGATCTCCTTATCTGCTGGGACTTTTCCAGAACCTATCTGCTTTTGAAAGATTCTGACCACCCACCATCTCTGCAGCCAATTCCTTAGAGACCCTAGGATGCAGGTTATTAGGACCAGGGAACCTGTCAGCTTTTAGTCTCATTTCTTAGAACTTTTTCACTGGAGATCAAGATTGTTTTAAGTTCCTTTCTCGCTTTTGCTCTCAGCTTTTCTACAATCCTCAGAATGCTTTTCATGTCTTCTATTTTGAAGACCAACATAACATCCTTGTCAACATTTTCCCCATAATTAGTTAAATTTCATTCTTTAAGAAGTCCAATGCTCACTGTTGCTAGTCTTTTTCCTCATATTTGTTTAGAAGTTTTCATTGTTTATCTCGTATTTTTTGCTAGTTTTCTCTCATAACACAACTTCTCCCACGTTGTTACTTTTGTTAAGTCATCTTTTGACTTAGCACTAATCTTTGCAGCATGGTACTTCTTTTCTTTCAATTTTACACCACTCTTAAGCTTAGTTTGCGTTGGGTATCATATCTTTCTTTCACAATAGATTTTATCTTCATTGAGAGTTACGAAATATCTTGAAAATGCCTGCCTCTGCTTCTCATCAGTCTTATCTTTTAACCAAATTTCACATTAGACAACTCTGTCTTCATTCCCTTGTAATTGCCTTTCAAATTAAAGTTTCTCACCTTCAAACCGAATGTGAAAATTACCATGTTATGATCTCTATCCAGAACATATTTTATTCCAGGGTCATTTATTAAGCCTGTGCCATAACGAAATACCAGGTTTAAAATAGTCTATTCTTTGGTTGGTGTTATATTTTATTCTGAGAAATTGTTTCAAATACATTCAAAAGTCATCCTACAAACTATTTTTGCGCAATTTGATTTGTCCACTCTAAATGAACATTAGTCTCCCAATAATACTGAAGTAATTTTCTCATAAGCCCCATTATTTTCTGATCTGGACTCTGTTCTATTGTGCAGCTACTGTCAAGGGACCTGGGAACATTTGCCACCAGCGACTTCTTTCCTTTGCAATTTCACATCTCCATCTAAACTAACTGAACATTTTGATTTTCTGGACCAAGATCATTTCTAATTACTGTACCAATCTCAACCTTTATTAATAAACCATACCATCTTTAATCCTTTTTCCCATCCTTCAGAAATGTCAAATACTCTTGAATATACAGGAATAAGCCATGGTCATTTTACAACCATCGCTCTCTGATGGTTATCATAACATACCAATTTACCTTATCCTGTGTGAGTTCAGGTAAAAAGCCTTTCATTCTGCATTTTCCCACTTTCCCTGATCTACCCTAAATGCTGGTATGTACTGTGCTTTTTTGTCACATTCTAACTATCCCTATCTACATCATTACCTTGTACTATTGCCTTTCTCTTTTACATTTCCAAATATCCCTTCACCTGAACTCTGGCCCCCACTTTCTACCTTGAATTGTCTCTACAGGCCAAGATGACAAGCACACTGGTCACAGTTCAGGTGAAGGCAGCCCAAACGGTACAACTTCCTCTTTCTCTAGCAATAGTGCCAGCATCCCAGGAATCAAAACCCATATCTCCTAATTCAACTCTCTGATACTACCTAATCTAGGTCAATTTGCTCATGGCTAAGGTAGTAATTCAGAGATTGTTATTTTTGTGTTGCTACCTTTTAATTTAGTCCCAAGTTGCTCATACTATTTCCGCCAACCTCTTTCTTAGTTCTACTGTAGCTGTTGGTACTCACCTGCGCCATGAAAACTGAAATTTTCCCTTCTGATTCCAAATTTCTTTGCAGTCCTAAAGCGATGTCCTTAACCTTGGAAATAGAAAGGCAACACAGCCTTCAGGACTCATGCTCTCAGCTGCAGAGAACAGTAAATGACATCTTCAACTATACTGTCTTCAAATACACTACATGTGTTTTGCTCCAATCTCACTTGAATGACATCTTGTACCAGAGTGTCATGATCAGAGGCGCAGACTCATGCTCTTGGGACATGGGTTCAAACGTCACCATGGTAGCTGCCAAAATTTAAATTCAAGGAATAAATATGGAACTTAAAGCTAATCTCAGTTGTGGCAATCATGATCATGATCATCGATTGTTGTAAAACCTATCTAGCTCACTAACATCCTTTCGCGAAGAAAATCTAACATGCTTACCTGGCCCGGCCAGATGTAAAACCAGACCCACAGTAATATGGTGAATTCTTAAATGCCCTAACAAGTCACTTAGGTCCAGGGTAAATAGGGTTGGACAACAAATGGTGGCCTTGCTAGCACTCCTACATCCTGTAAAAGAATTTTTAAAAATCCATAATTAATATACATTAATATATTAAACCTGCTATATTCAAAATTCAATCAGTGATATCTGCTGGCTTTTATTTTCACTATGGTGTGCAAGTTGAACAAAGAAAACAAATTTGTTGGTTTCTGAAGAAAAGAATTTGACATTGCCAATGGTGCAAAAGGACAGCAAAATGCTTGTTGATATTAAAGCCTCTATATGAATTGAAAATATTTCCAAATCCTAAAAGCAGCAACCAGATGCCTTTCTGGGCAAAATCACATATCAATAGTTAGCAAGCTATCATAACATACTGGCATATACAGCAGTTCAGGGAAAGTGGGAAAATATGGAATTAAAGGCTCTTTATCTGAATTCACACAGAATTTATAAGAAGATGGATGAATTGCTAGCACAAATAGAGGTAAATTAGTACATGATAACCATCACAGAGGAATCATTGTAAACTGACCATGGCTTAGTCCTGTATATTCCCAAGAGTATTTGATAGTTCTGAAGGATGGGAAAAAGGATAAAGATGGTATGGTTGAATATATAAAATTTAGGATGGACTTGAAAATAAAACATGAGGGGCAAAGACCATGAGAAAGGACAATTAAGATAAAAGAAAATCCAAAAATCTTCTACAGCAGTTAAGTAATATCTAAACTATAAATCTGCTGGTTGCATGAGAAATGCTAGCTTGGAGAAGACACTTAAATAGACAGGCAGAGTTTAGAGGGAATATCTCGGAATATTGCATTGTGGGAGAACTACTGCAAGCAGTTGGGAGACGCCTTTCTAAATGCCAGTTGCATGAGAATTCTGGGTGCTTGGGCACCAGAAAATGGGGACTTCACTGTGGTTTGAAAAACAACCAAAACTACAACATTTTTGTATGATTTGGAATATGCTGTCTGAAGGATAGAGAGAAAACTGCCATAGAGACAGTTGGTTTCTGAAGAATCTGACATTGCCAGTAGTGCAAAGGACTGCAAAATACTTGTTGAAATTAAAGCCAATATATGAGTTGAAAATATTTCCAAATCCTAAAAGCAGCAACCAGATGCCTTTCATGGGCAATGTCACAGAACAAGTCAGCAACTCAACAGGTTGAATATATAAAATTGAATCGTAACCAAAGAGATACTTACGTACGGAAGCAGAGGCTCAAAAAGAGCACTTTGCCATCTTTATCATCAAAAATGACGCTGCCAAGTCTTTGTGAACAAAGGGTCGGCTGAGTGAGTGTACAGGCTAAAAATGATAATGAGGGCTTATTAGAAAAGCTGGCAGCACTTAAAGTTGAAAAGTCACCAAGATTGTTTGATTTTAATCGAAGGATACTGTGGGGTGTAAAATTGTGGAGGTAACGGCATGTGTTTATCATTTCGCACAAGGATTGCCTGCAATATTGAAGACTCTTGAAAATAGAGTGGCAGCATGGATACAAAATTGTTTAAGTGACAAGAGAACAAAGTAGTAGCGAAAGATCATTTATCAGACTGTGGAAAGGTACACAGTTGTATGCTTTGAGACCACCACTAAGAGACACCTGCTTCTCTTGATATATATTGACGACTTAGACTTAAGTGTATAGGATAAAACTTCAAAACGTGGAAGTGTATAGGATAAAA